>NW_019948492.1:0-12963 GCF_002910315.2 Salvelinus sp. IW2-2015
GTTCTCTTCAGTTCTCAAACTTGGTAGACCACTAAGCTAGTCGAACCAGTTGGTGTTTCAGTTCTAATCTGTGTAGACCACCTAAGGTAGTCATACAGTGTGTTTCAGTTGTAATCTGGTAGACCACTGAAGGAAGTCAAACTAGTTGGTGTTTTCCAGTTCTATAACTTGGTAGGACACTAAGTAGTCAAACTAGTGTGTTTCAGTTCTAATTGGAGACACTAAGTAGTCAAACTTAGTGTGTTTCAGTTCTATATTGGTAGACACTACAGTAGTCAAACTAGTGTCCTTACATTTTCTAATTGTAGACACTAAGTAGTCAAAACTAGTGTGTTTCAGTTCTAAATTGGTAGACATCTAAGTATTGCAAACTCAGTGTGTTTCACAATTGGTAGCAAAGTAGCTCAAATTAGTGCTTTCTAAGCTAGACACACAGTAGTGACAAACTAGTGTGTTGTCAGTTTCTAATTGGTAGACACTAAGTAGTTCAAACTAATGTGTCCTTCATTCCTAATTGGTAGGACACTAAGTAGTCAAACTAGCTGTGTTCTCAGTTCTAATGTAGACAGCTAAGTAGTTCAACACTAAGTGTTCTCCAGTTCTAATGGTAGACCACTAAGTATCAAACAAGGTGTGTTTCAGTCTAATTGGTAGGACACTAAGTAGTCAAACTAGTGTTTCCAGTTCTAATTGTGTAAACACTAAGTAGTACAAACACTAGTGTCTCCAGTTCCTGAATTGGTAGACACTAAGTTGTGCAAACGAGGTGTTTTCAGTTCGTAATTACGGTAGACACTAAGTAGATCAACTAGGTGTGTTTCAGTCTCTATTGGTAGACACCTAAGTAGTCGCAAACTGTGTTGTTTCAGTCTCTGAATTGGTAGACACAAGATACGTAAACTAGTGTGTTCAGCTTCATAATTGCGAGACACTAACTAGTCAAAAATAGTGTTTTCAGTTGTAATTGGTAGAACACTTAAAGTTAGTCAAACACGTGTGTTCAGTTCTGAATCTGGCTAGACACTAACAGTATCAAACCTAGTGTGTTTCAGTTCTAATTGGTAGCACACTAGTAGTCAAATAGTGTGTTAGTCAATTGTAGTACCTAAGTCAAATGGTGGTTAGCTAATGGACACCTAAGTAGTCAAACTAGTTGTTTACAGTTCTAATTGGTAGACCCTAATAGCAAACTAGTGTCTTCAGTTTTCTAATTGGTAGACACTAAGTAGTCAGAACAGTTCTTCAAGTTCTAATTGGTAGACCTAAAGTAACAAAACTTAGTGTGTGTTCAGGTTCTAATTGGTAGACACTAAGTAGTCAAACTTAGTGTGTTGCTCCAGTTTTAATTGGAGACACTAAGTAAGTCAATAGTGTGTTCTCCAGTTCTAATTGGGACACTAAGTAGTCAACCACTAGTTGTGTTTAAGATTTAATGTAGACACTCAAGTATAAACACACCAGGTGTTTCAGTTCTAATGGTACGACCACACTAAGAGTCAAGACTAGGTGAGTGTATTTCAGATCACTAGAGTCAATATGTGTTAATTTCTATACAAGTAGTCAAACTACGTGTGATTTCAGTTGTAATCTCTGGGTAGAACATAAGTAGTACAAACACTAGTGTGTTCAAGTTCTAATGGTAGACACAGATCAACATGTTAAGTTACATTGAACACTGTGTCAACATTCAGCTTCAGTCAATTGGTAGACACTTAGATAGTCAAACTAGTGTGTTTCAGTTCTGAATTGCGTAGACCACTAAGTAGTTCAAAACAGTGTGGTTCAGTCTAATGTAGACCACAAGTAGGCAATCAAACTAGTCGCTGGTGTTTGCAGTTTTAATTGGTAGACCATTCAACTAAGGTAAGTTCATTGAAACTAGCTCAGTGCTGTTCTATGTAACCTAATAGTCCATTGTTCATCTAATTGGTAGACACTAAGTAGTCAAACTATGTGTGTTTCAGTTCTAAATGTAGACACTAAGTAGTCCAACTGAGTGTTTCAGTTCTAATGTAACACTAAGTAGTCAAACTAGTGGTTTCAGTTCCTGAATTGGTAGACACTAAGTAGTCAAACTAGTGTGTTTGCAAGTTGCTAATTGTAGACACTAAGTAGTCAAACTAGATGCGCTTCAGTCTCTAATTGGTAGACACTTAGAGTAGCTCAAACACTAGCTGTTTTCAGTATCTAATTGGTAGACACTAAGTATCAAACTAGTGTGTTGGTCAGTTCTAATATGGTAGACACTTTTAAGTAGTCAACTAGTGTGTTCAAGTTCTAATTGGTAGATAGCACTAATAGTACAAACATAGTGTCTTCAGTTCTTACATTGGTAGAACACTAAGTAGTCAAAACTTAGTGTGTCTCCCAGTCTTAATCGGTAGACACTTAAGTAACGTCAACACTAGTTTCCCTCAAACGGTTAAACAATAGGCACTTGCGTAGCAATCTTACAAAGTAGTTCAAACTAGTGTTCTCAGTTTAATTGTAGACCAAACAGAGTTTTCAGTCGATGAACCTAAGTGCAATAGTTCTCCAGTTCTAATTGTGGTCCTAGTAGTCAAACTAGTGTCAGTTCTAAGAGCCACTTAGTTCAAACTCGTGTTCTTCAGTTCTAATTGGTAGAGACATAAGTAGTCAAACTAGTGTGTTTCAGTTCCTAACATTGGTAGACACTAAGTAGTCAAGACTAGTGTTCCTCCAGTCGTAATTGGTTAGACCACTAAGTCAGTCCAAACTAGTGTTTCAGTTCTAATTGGGTAGACCACAAGCAGGCTCAAACTAGTGGTGTTTTCCAGTTTAATTGGTAGACACTAGAGTCAGTCAAACTAGAGTGGTGTTTCAGTTCTAATTGTAGACACAAAGTAGTCAAACTAGTGTGGTTTACAGATTCTAATGTGGTGAGACACTTAAGTAGTCCAAACTTAGTGTGTTTCAGTCAAATTGGCTAGAGTCACAAGTAGTCAAACTAGAATGTCCTTTCATGGTTTGCTAATTGGTAGACACTAAGTAGTCAAAACTAGTGTGTTTCAGTTCTAATTGGTAGACCACACACTAAATCAAACTAGTGTTCTCCAGTTTAATTGTAGACACTAAGTAATCAAACAGAGTGTGTTCAAGTTCTAATTGGTAGACACTAAGTAAGTCAAACTAGTGTTTCAGTTCTAATGGTAGACCACTAAGTAGTCAAAACTAGTTGTTCTCCAGTTCTAATGGTAGACAACTAAGTAGGTCAAAAACTAGTTGTGTTTCAGTTGTAATTGGTAGACACTAAGTAATATCAAACTAGGTGTGTTTCAGTTCTAATTGGTAGACACTGAGTAGTCAAAACTAGTGTGTTTCAGTGTGCTAATGGTAGACACTTGAAGTCAAAATCAAAACTAGTGCTCGTTCAGTTCTAATTGTAGACACTAAAGTATGTCAAACTAGTGTGTTTCAGTTCTAATTGGTAGACACTAAGTAGTCAAACTAGTGTTTTTCAGTTCTAATTGGTTAGACACTAAGTAGTCAAACAGGTGTTTCAGTTCTAATTGGTAGACCACTAAAGTAGTCAAACTAGTGTTCTCCAGTTCTAATTGGTAGACACTAAGTAGTCAAACTAGTGTTCTTCAGTTCTAATTGCGTAGACACTAAGTAGTCAAAACTAGTGTGTCTTCAGTTCTAATTGGTAGACGACTAAGTAGTCAAACTAGTGTGTTTCAGTTCGTGATTGGTAGACACTAATAGTCAAACTAGTGTGTTCTATCTAATTGGTAGAACACTAAATAGTCAAACTATGTTCTTCAGTTCTAATTGGTAGACACTAAGTAGTCAAACTAGTGTCTTTCAGTTCTAATTGGAAGACCACTAAGTATCAAACTAGCTGTGTTTCAGTTCTGTTAACAAGGAATGAGTTCTTGTTGCCACCCTGGGTATGGCCTTTATGGAAACAAGCCCACTTCACTCAGCTCCACCCCGAATCCCCCTCCACTCAATTTCCACGGAAACCAGAATGGGCTCTGATGCCCTCCAAGGTGAGGACTGTGTGTGTGTGTTACGTATGTGTGTGCTGTTGCGTAGGATTCTGTAGTCTGTCTGAGCAGTGTTTATATCGTTGGTTATACGTTTGTGTGTTTGTTGCCTAGGGTGTGACTGTTCGTGTTTGTGCATTATGTCGTTGTGTTTTGTGTTGACATGTTGTGTGTGTTGTGTGTTTTAGCTGCACCTCGGCAAGCTGTCCCCCTAGCGCATCTCTGGGCGCAAACAGCGTGTGTGTGTGTGTGTGTTGCGTGTGTGTGTATGTGACTGTGTGTGTGCTAGGGGCCAACATCATCCGTCTCCCTGAGCTTAAGATGTGTTTAACCTAAGCCAACAACGGCAGCATGAGAGCAGGCAGCCAGAATAGGCAGGCCACACGGCCATTAGAGATTTATGAGTGTGTGATGTGTTACATTTATTAGCTCTCTGATGTACTGGTCTGTGCCATTCAGTGATCATACATACACACTTTCTTCTCACCCTTTAAACAACCCCCTCCACAAGACCAACAAACACACACCCACCATTACTTGCCTAATCCTCCTCCGACTCACTAAACCATGGGTGAGCTTACAGACAGGTAGGAGGTCTCCTAACACCTTCGCTTCACCCCACTCCTCCCTTCTCCCACTCGAACACTTCACTCATCTCCTTCTTCTCTCGCACTCTCTCTCTCCTCTCTCTCTTCTCTCTCTCTCCTCTGTCTCTCTCTCTTCCTGAATGCAGTCTACACGAGACAGGTTCCCTATGAGACAGCAGCCTCATAGCCATACTATAATAGCTAAACCAGCAGCAGGATGATTACGTGACTTGTTGTGTGTGTGTGTAGTGTGGTGTGCTGTGTGTGTGTGTGTGTGTGTGTGTGTGTGTGTGGTGTGTGTGTTGTGTGTGTGTGGTGTGTGTGTGTGTGTGGTGTGGGGTGTGTAGTGTGTGTTGTGTGTGTGTGTGTGTGTTGTGTGTGTGTGTGTGTGTGTGGTGACAGATGATGTTATTTGCGTGCACTTGAGATCTGATTCAGGACCCAAACTTGGAGACGGATAGCAGCGTGTGTGGTCCACTGCATGTTCAACAGAGCCACACCAGCGTAATACTGGAGGCATACAGCTCCGCCGGGTCAATTAGTTAGTGAGTTATTATTACATACATACACATAAGCATACCACACAACACGCACACACACACACACACACACAACACACACCACACACACACACTACACATTCACACACACCACACACACACAAACACACACACACCACACGACCACCACATGCTCCCTTTTAATCACAAGGAGCACACAGGATTATTCAAAGGTAGAGGCGAGGAGAAGAGACGCAGAAGGAATGGAGAAGGTTATCTAATCCACCAAAACTCCATCTTCTCTACTGGGAAATCAGTGGGTTCTGCAGAGGTTACGGTGAGTTGCTGATTTAAACACATACACACACCACTTTGAGTCGTTCCAGTCCTCTATACACACACACCACCACTGCGGGGCCTGTGATCCTCGTGTCTGGATGTGTTCCGTGGTAAGAGGGGCAACGGTCCAACCCCCAGCTGAATCTGAGGCAGAACTCTGGGCTGGGCAGAACTCTGTCTCCACGGGCCTCTGCTACCTGCCAGCTCCAAGCCTGGGTGTCTGTCTGCCAGTATGTGGGCATGTGGATGAAACACCAGGCTCACGGCTAATCACCAACCATCCCCAGTTCCCAAACACAGCACGCATCACTGCTACTCTCTCTCTTTCTCTCTCTCTCTCTGACTCTCTTTATCCACTGCACCCCCCCCCTACATTCTCCAACACACTCACCTTTACTGAACACACACACACACACACACACACACCACACACACACCACAACACACACCACACACACACACAACACACACACCAACACACACACACCACCCACAAACACACACAACTCACTTGAGTAGGTCTGTCTAGGGAGAGGATCATCACCATAGCATGAGAGACATCAATCCCACCTGACTGTATTCCTTCAGATCCACATCCAGCCTGACAACAGCTACAGGGAATGGAAACAACAGCAAACAACTGGGAACTCTTGTCAAAACAAAACAGAAAACAGAGATTAGATTGGGATCAAAGATGAGGGATGGGGTGTTTTCCAGTACCAAGGAGGACGAGGAGAAAGAGGGGGGGTGGAGAGGAATGAGAGTGGGAGGAAAATTAGAGAGGGGAAGTGTGGGCACCTGTTTTTAGTATGCTTTTTGCTCTCTCTTTGTCTTTCTCTCAGTACTTTCTTTCTCTTCTCTTCTCGTTCTCTCTCTCGCTATGAGTTGAGTGTGAGGCGCGATGTATTTATTAAATCAGCACCTCACTATGTGTATTTTATAGAGGGAGAAGACAGGACAGGAGAGGAAGAAGAGAGAAAGGAGAGGAAATGAGAAAAGCAAGAGAGAAGAGGAGAAGAGAGGAGAGGAGAGGTGAGGTGAGAAGAAGAGAGGAGAGGAGAGGACGAGGAGAGGAGAGGAAGGAGAGGAAGAGGAGAGAGAGGAGAGGAGAGGAGAGGAGAGGAGAGGAGAGGAGAGGAGAGGAGAGGAGAGGAGAGGAGAGGAGAGAGAGGAGAGGAAGAGGAGACAGCCTCTTCAGGTATGAACTTGTCTTCCCTCCAATCCAGCACACAACGTCACCTCACCCTCCCTGTCCATCACCCTTTTCTCCCCCTCGTCTCTTTCCTTTCCCCGTCAGTTGCCTGGAAACATGGAGGGAGGAGGGGAGAAGTGATGTGCCAATTACTGTGTGAAAGGAAGGTGGGGCGGGTCTCTGTGTGTGTGTGTGTTTCCTTTAAGAGAGCGGGGGACACCCCCACCCTTCATGGCGCCGTGGTAACGGCGCAGTCTGCAAGCTGACACACAAGCACAAGCCTGCCCCCCCCACCCCGCCCCCACACCACAACACACACAGCTTGAGCCAGACCTCAGCCTAACCACTGTCACTTATGCCAATATCCCTCCACACATCCCATCTCTCTCTCACTCTCTCTCGCTCTCTCTCTCCTTTCCTTTAATTGTCTCTTATCTGTTTCTTAAATCTGTCTCTCAGTATAATGTCTATCTTCACTGCAGCTTCCCCTCCTTTCCCCTCCCTTACTCCCTCCCTCTCTCTCCCACTAGCTCTCTTTCCATCTCTCCATTCATTTCCCTCACCTCCCATCATCATGTCCCTTCTTCCCCACCCTTACCAATCCCTCCCTCCACTCCTTCTTCCCTCGCTCTTTCCATGTCTCCCTCCCTCCATGTGTTCCACCTGGTAGTAATCCAAGCTGGCCTAGTGTTGTGTATAATTTAAGGCTCTGTTGAAGAAGCACATAAAAGTTAGACAGCAGAGCCTCCTAACCACTTTGAAACACACCCCTCTCTCTCTCTAAACCTCTCGTTCTGTCTCCCATCCTCCCTTCGCCATTTGCCTCCCTCTCTTTCCTCTCTGTCACATCTCTCAGCCTCTCTATCCATCACTCACCTATCTCAGTCTCTGCACCCCCACCTGCTATATTGCTCTCCCTCTTTCCCTCCCTGTCTCTCATCCCCCCTTCTCTCTCCCCGCTCTCCCTTCCTGTCTCTCAGCCCCCGTCTCTCTCTCTCTCCCTGCTCTCCTTCCTGTCTCTCAGCCTCCCGTCTCTCGCTCTCTCTCTCTCTGGAGGCAGTAGGCCCAGGAAGTCATTATCGACTGACGCTGCAAGGCTTTGAGGGAGTTCATCACTCTCCCAGGATCCAAGAGAGCATTTCCATGGCAGCACACGCATCTCTCCCTCCATCCCTTTATTCTCTCCTCTCTCCCTCCATCCCTTTATTCTCTCCTCTCTCCCCTCCTGCCCCCCAAAGCGTGCTCCTAAGCTTAACCAGATTGATTGTTCCTCACCTTCTGTACTCGCCTTTAAATCAATAGCTCCTTGTCTTGTACAGCAGTGTAAAACAGTAGAGTGTGTGTGTGTGTGTGTGATGAAAGTAATCATTGAGGAGTGTATAAAGGTTTAACCAAGTGTAACACCACCAGACTACAGTAACAAGACATATAAGACTCAGAGACTGCTTAGAGATGAGATCAGAGACAGGGAGGGAGGAGGGAGGGAGGGAGGGAGGGAGAGGAGGGAGGGAGGGAGGGAGGGAGGGAGGGAGGGAGGGGCAGAAAGACAGAGAAACAGAGAAACAGACAGTGAGGAAGGATACAGAGAGAGAGAGAGACCTCTCTGTACCCTCTGCCTGCAATCTCTTCTCCACATTCCACAGGGTCACGCTGTGATGTTTGACAACCCAGTATGAGGTACACACCACACACAGACACACACACACATTGAATGACTGTAAGAGAGGGAGAGGCATTAATTTCTCTAACACCCCTGATACCCTCAGTGTGTGTGTATGTGTGTGTGTGTGTGTGTGTGTGTGTGGTGTGTGTGTGTGTGTTGTGTGTGTGTGTGTGTGTGTGTGTGTGTGTGTGTGTGTGTGTGGTGTGTGTGTGTGTGTGTGTGTGGTGGTGTGGTGTGTGTGTGTGCGTGTTAAGCTGAGCGAGAGGAAAGCCAAACCTCAACCGCCGAGTTGGCCAGGGATTCTGGAGCCAGAGAGAAAACCATGCTTAACCACACACACACACACACACACACACACACACACACACACACACACACACACACACCACACACACACACACACACACACACACACACACACACACACACACACACACAAACTCTCTTTTGCTTTCACACACATACTCCTCCTTCCCCTGGCTGGAGAGTGATGTGGCACTGGTGACTTACTGAAAAGGTCTCACTGTGTGTGAATACGTCATTCAAGAGATAGAGGGTCTGAATGAAAGAGAGAGGAAGAGGGAGAGAGAGAGGAGGAAGAGGAAAAAGGGAGAGGAGACGGCCACACAGCAGGTCTTCCTCCCTGACCACAAGAAAGCAGAGCGCGAGAGACCCACAAAGAATCCAACAAATCCAGTCTTGATAAACTCCCATATCAATTAGGTGAAATACCACAGTGTGCATCACAGCAGCAAGATGTGTGACCTGTTGCTACAAGAAAAGGCCAACCAGTGAAGCACAAAAAACCATTGTAAACACAACCTATATTTAACTGTCTATTTATTTCTCTTTCGTACTTGAACTATTTCCACTTCGTTACAACACTATACATAGCCAGTAATATTACATTTGAAATGTCTACTCTTTTGAATATTTTGTGAGTGTTTAAATTCCTGTTTGTTTATGATCTATTCCACTTGCTTTGCCAATTTAAATGTCAGTAATCAGCACACAAATCAAATCAAATCACATTTATTTATATAGCCCTTCTTACATCAGCTGATATCTCAAAGTGCTGTACAGAAACCCAGCCTAAAAACCCCAAATATATTATGAGTACAGCGACTGCAATTAGAAGGCATCATGTTAATGTTACTACTTAGCTTCGGCTGTTGGAGGTCCTGACGAACCGTGTCCAGATAAAGCATCCGGAGTGAAAAAGTTGAATGAAAAAAAAGTTGGAGGGAAAAACAAAAAATATAAACGGTAATTAAAAAGTAAAAACCGTAAAGTTGTCAGGTAGCAAAGTAAGGTTGGCAACAAAACGCACAAACAACACGTCTGCAAGTCGTGACCGGAAAACAGGAAAAACAGCCACTTTGACATGATCAACGGGAGTTCCATTTAACAAACACTAAAACGCTTTGGAGACGATTAATACAGAGACATGTATATAAAGAATCTAAATATCTAATATATGGCTCTGATTAATAAGAAACATTTTCCCTCCACGTGTTGAACAGGAAGCAGAAAAAACACTATTACATAATTATTACATAATTCTGTTCAATGAAGGACAGCAAACTGAGCCTTTCTTAATGGTTTAGAAGTAAGCTCTAGCTATGCATTTCAGACGTTGTGTCACGACTTCCACTGAAGTTGGTCCCTCTCCTTGTTCGGGCGGCGTTCGGCGGTCGAAGTCACCAACCTTCTAGCCATCGCTGATCCACTTTTCATTTTCCATGGTTTTGTCTTGTCTTCCATCACACCTGGTTCCAATCCATCAATTACATGTTGTGTATTTAACCTCTGGCCCCCCTCATGTCCTTGTCCGTAATTGTTTCTTCTAGTGCTTGTGCACAGTATGCTGGTATGACCGGGTTTTATTTGACCCATTTATTGTATTGTTCTGTTGACGGTGGTTTATGGATATTAAACGACACCGTTGTAAATCAGTTTTTGCTCTCCTGCACCTAACTACTCTGCCGCCAGTACGCACCTCACTACACGTTTCTTATAGTTATGACATTTCAGCCGTTGTCTATAGTTAGGCATTTCAGCCGTTGTCTATAGTTATGCATTTCAGACGTTGTCTATAGTTAGGCATTTCAGACGTTGTCTATAGTTAGGCATTTCAGACGTTGTCTATAGTTAGGCATTTCTGCCGTTGTCTATAGTTAGGCATTTCAGCCGTTGTCTATAGTTAGGCATTTCAGACGTTGTCTATAGTTAGGCCATTTCAAGCCGTTGTCTATAGTTAGGCATTCAGCCGTTGTCTATAGTTAGGCATTTCAGCCGTTGTCTATAGTTAGGCATCAGCCGTTGTCTATAGTTAGGCATTTCAGCCGTTGTCATAGTTAGGCATTTCAGACGTTGTCTATAGTTAGGCATTTCAGACGTTGTCTATAGTTAGGCATTTCAGACGTTGTCTATAGTTAGCCATTTCAGCCGTTGTCTATAGTAGGCATTTCAGCCGTTGTCTATAGTTAGGCATTTCAGACGTTGTCTATAGTTAGGCATTTCAGCCGTTGTCTATAGTTAGGCATTTCAGCCGTTGTCTATAGTTAGGCATTTCACCGTGTCTCATAGTTAGGCATTTCAGCCGTGTCTAAGTGAGCATTTCAGCGTTGTCTATAGTTAGGCAGTTCAGACGTTGCTATAGTTATGCATTTCAGACGTTGTCTATAGTTAGGCATTTCAGACGTTGTCTATAGTAGGCATTTCAGACGTTGTCTATAGTTAGACATTTCATCCGTTGTCTATAGTTTGGCATCAGCCTATACGTCATTGTATAGCATAGCATCATTAGATTAAAAGCTGCTGCGTTGATGTCAGTGCTTAACTCATTAACATTAGCATTAGCTTCCCCGTATGCTAGGCTAGCTAAGCATCCCTGAACTGTAGGTTGATGGCATTATATGAATGAGGAGGCATAGAGGGCCTCTTCATACAACAGTACTCAGTCAAATGGCCCATGAGTATTCATCTCCAGCTCTGCTTGTCTGAGGGCATTCATACTTCACAATGACAGTACATTAGCTGCCCTTCAGAGTGAAACAGTGTGCACAACKGCACGCATGTGCATGCAGACAGATACACGCACACACTCACATACACACCCATCACTCATCAGAGAGTCGTCTCTCACTGTGAGGATCTGATTATCATTCAAATCATTACAGCTCAGTGTTTCCTCTCATATCAAAACTCTGAAAGGAACGCCGAGTACTATCGATCACAATATTGATATATAAGACGGCAGTAAAATATAAGTATAGAGAGAGTGTGGGAGAGAAAGAGAGAGAGAGAGTGGGGAAAGGGAGATAGAGAGAGTGGGAGGGGGAAAAGTAGAGGGAGAGACAAGATGGGAGAGATGGAGAAGGATAAAAGTAGGAGGAAGGGTCAGAAAGGGGAAGCGATAGACCAAAGGAGGGTAAGATGTCTCTGCATGTTAGAGCAACAGGTAGAAGACATAACCAGTACGACAGGAAGATGGATCTGTAAGGCCACTTCATTTCAGAGCAGCATCACACACACACACACACACACAAACTCATCAAACACCTCCCAGTAAGAACTGCAGCTCAGCTCTCTATGGCCCAGCAGGAATGGAGGACGGCGGAAGAGAGGAGATGAGCAAGAGAGAAATGGAGAAAGAGAGAAGAGGCGGGAGAGAGAGTGAGGAAGGGAGAAAGAGAACAACAGAATGCTAATGCTGATATCTCTCTCACCTCAGACTGGACAGACTGGCTTTCTCTGTATCCTCATAGAATCCCTCCCTGGTTGCACTCACACAACCCACACAGTACACCGTACACAGTACACACCTCTGGGTTGCAGTCAACAAAGGCTTGTTTGGATGGAGGGTGGAGGAGAGGGGAATAGGGTGGAGGAGAGGGGAATAGGGTGGAGGAGAGGGGAATAGGGTGGCGGAGAGGGGAATAGGGTGGCGGAGAGGGGAATAGGGTGGAGGAGAGGGGAATAGGGTGGAGGAGAGGGGAAGAGGGTGGAGGAGGGAGCAGGTTTTTATTTTTTTTCACCTTTGGTTTTGTTTTGTATTTCTTCACTGGAGGCAGAGGGAGAGCAGGAGAGAGGAGGGTAGTCTAAGGAGACAGGTGAACAAAGAGAGAGATAATGTGTGTGTGTGTATTTGTGTGTGTGTGTATTTATGCACGCAAGTGTGTGTTTGCAGGCAGAGACAAAAGGAGCATATGGCAGCAGCAGCCGTGGCTGTAAATTAAACATAGAGGGAGATTAGATAATGAATGTGTGCTCAGAGCCACAGAGTCAGCACGGAGATCCAGGGGCGGAGCAGACCACCACACAGGGAGGTGGGGGGGGTTCAGTTAGCCCACAGGGATACAGACGGGAGATACCAACAGGCTGGTTAACACGCATGAGGAACAATCCTGGTGAATTGATTTAGACAGAGAGAGGGGGAGAGGTAGAGAGGAGAGAGAGGGAGAGTCACAGATATCCAGAGATGGAGGGAAGTAAGAAAGGGAACAGAGAGCGGGAGAAAGAGAAGAGAAAAATATGAGAGAATGAAAAAGAAGACAGAGAGGAGTGGAGAGATTGTGTTTGATGTCTGTAAAAGAGATGGAGGAGAGAGATAGGTGAGAGGAGGGAGAAAGAGAGGGGGGCTACCCCCACCTCAGGGTGAAGTGGACCC
>NW_019948492.1:12988-15326 GCF_002910315.2 Salvelinus sp. IW2-2015
GAGGCAGAGGGAGAGCAGGAGAGAGGAGGAAATCTAAGGAGACACGCGAACAAAGAGAGAGAGTGTGTGTGTGTTTGTGCGTGTGTATTTATGTATGTGTGTGCGTATTTATGCACGCAAGTGTGTGTGTGTTGTGTGGTGGTGTGTGTGTGTGTGTGTGTGTGTGTGTGTGTGTGTGTGTGTGTGTGTGTGTGTGTGTGTGTGTGTGTGTGTGTGTGTGTGTGTGTGTGTGTGTGTGTGTGTGTGTGTGTGTGTGTGTGTGTGTGTGTGTGGCAGGCAGAGACAAAAGGAGCATATGGCAGCAGCAGCAGTGGCTGTAAATTAAACATAGAGGGAGATTAGATAATGAATGTGTGTTCAGAGCCACAGAGTCAGCACAGAGAGACAGGGCAGAGCAGACCACCACACCAGAGAGACGGGGGCAGAGCAGACCACCAAACATAGAGACAGGGGCGGAGCAGACCACCACACAGAGAGACAGGGGCAGAGCAGACCACCACACAGAGAGACAGGGCGGAGCAGACCCCCACACAGAGAGACAGGGGCAGAGCAGACCACCCACAAGAGAGACAGGGGCAGAGCAGGCACCACCACACAGAGAGACAGGGGCAGAGCAGCCACCACACAGAGAGACAGGGGCAGAGCAGACCAAACCACACGGAAGAGACAGGGGCGGAGCAGACCACCACACAGAGAGACAGGGGCGAGCAGACCACCAAACATAGAACAGGGGCGGAGCAGACCACCACACAGAGAGACAGGGTGGAGCAGACCACCACACAGAGAGACAGGGGCAGAGCAGACCACCAAACAGAGAGACAGGGGCAGGAGCAGACACCACACAGAGAGACAAGGGCAGAGCAGCCACCCACAAGAGAGACAGGGCGCAGAACAGACCACCACACAGAGAGCAGGCTCAGAGCAGACCACCACACAGAGAGACAGGGGCAGAGCAGACCACCACACAGAGAGACAGGGGTAGAGCAGACCACCACACAGAGAGAAAGGGGGGGGGGGGGTCAGATAGCCTACAGGGATACAGACGGGAGATACCAACAGGCTGGTTAACAGGTATGAGGAGCAATCCTGGAGAATTGACTTAGACAGAGAGAGGGAGAGTCACAGATATCCAGACATGGAGGGATGTAAGAAAGGAAACAGAGAGCGAGAGAAAGAGAAGAGGAAAATATGAGAGAAGGAAATAGAAGACAGAGAGGTTGTGTTTGTGTGATGGGAGATGGGAGATGGGGGCGAGAGATAGGTAAGAGGAGGGAGGGAGGAAGAGAGAGAGGGGGGCTACCCCCACCTCAGGGTGAAGTGGACCCCTCCACTCCACTCCAAATTGGCCAGCTGCTGTGTGGCATGTGCAAAGCTGGAGCACTGATGTCAATGGGATTACAATGACACTCACATGCACGCACGCACGCACAACACACACACACACACAACACATACACACACAGGAAAACACACACACACTAACAGGTACGTACATTGCCCTCATGCTCTAGCAGCTACGTGTAGGATTGTTGACAAAGGCACAATGAAATAGTCTGAGAAATGCACTGGTTTGAGCAGGGTACAGTCACTAAGAGAGAGACAGAGAGAGAACAAGACCCTTGATTATTATTGTATTGCTGTTACTGATTGTCCTGTAGTGTTGACAATCTTGAAAACAAATGTACAATATTGTTCATGAATTATAACATTTCCATAGTACGCTTTGGCAATATGTAAATTGTTACATCGTGCAAATACAGCAGAGAGAGAGAGAGAGAGAGAGAGAGAGAGAGAGAGAGAGAGAGACTGGTGCTGGGGCTCTCTTCACAAACAGACCCCACAGAGCCCCAGGACAACACAATTAGACCTAACCAAATCATGAGAAAACAAAAAGCTATGCCTGACCACTGTGACTGACCAAAACTTAAGGAAAGCTTTGACTATGTACAGACTCAGTGAGCATAGCCTTGCTATTGAGAAAGGCCTTGCTATTGAGAAAGATCTGGCTCTCAAGAGAAGACATGCTATGTGCACACGGCCCACAAAAGGAGGTGGAAACTGAGCTGTATGACCATATTAGAGACACATATTTCCCCTAACAAATGTCCAGTTGCCAGGATGACAAATACAAATTCCATCTAGACACCGTTGCTCTAGAGCACACATAAAACTATACGTACCGTGGCCTAAACATCAGCGCCACAGGTAACCATCACAAAGCTGTGAACGATCTGAGAGACAAGGCAAGAAGGGCCTTCTATGCCATCAAAAGGAACATAGAATTTGACATACCAATTAGGATCTGGCTAAAAAATACTTGAATCAGTTATAGAACCCA
>NW_019948493.1:0-15321 GCF_002910315.2 Salvelinus sp. IW2-2015
TCAACACTCATATTGTTGTGACACGTCATTAGCGTTGTAGTTTTTAAATGGAGAGAAAAGCAATGGCGGGTTCTTTCCTCCCATACAGCTGACAGATCTCCAAACTTTTCCCAGAGTTCCTGCAGGTTCACTTATCTACTTCTTTATTCTCAGTTAGAAAGATCTGTAGAGAGAGGGTGGGGATAAGGGAGAAGGGGATAGAGGGAAGAAGGAGGGATAGAGGAGGGGAGGGTAGAGAGAGTAAGGGAGTAGAGGAGGAGCATGAATGAGAGAGAGTGACCAAGGGAGGAGARAGAGGGGAGGATAGGAGAGGAAGGAAGAGGGGAGGAGAAAAGAGGAATATAGGATGAAAGGAGGAGAGAGAAAAGGGAAAAGAAGGATGTAAACTCAGATCTCAGCTGCTGTTCCCACCACCTCAGAGACCAAACATGAGAACCGTTAGAAGAGAGATTCCACTGTAAACTGACAACCAATTGTTGCTCTGGGATTAAGTCGAGACAGATTTCCCAAACACTCTGTCTTTTAGAAAGGACGCTCCCGAACGTTTCCAAAAGCCCGAATTACAGCCGGGAATTACAGCCGGGAATTACAGCCGGGAATTACAGCCGGGAATTACAGCCGATTAAAAAAGAAGTGAGAGACGTGAGCAGAAATGAAAGCAAACAGAGTAAACAGCAGATAACTAGTACATGGAGGAGATTTGAGCCTTGAGGACATGAAAGCATGAGTCTGGAATGCGCTGAGTTGCGTAACAGGGTTGATCAGCCGAGGAGAACACAAACACAACACATTCACCAACTCAGCAGGATGCTGCATGCAACAACAAAAAAACATGTCAAGTGAATAACCAATGGGGCGAAAGTAAAAACCATGTGTGTGTTTGCTTGTGTGTCTGTGTTTGCGTGCATATGTGTGTATGTCTGTGAGTGTGTGTTTGATGGATCACCCCTCTCCTCTGTAGAGGGGGGGTAGTAAAGGTAAGATAGCTTCCTGCAGTAAATTGGTCCCAGCAGCAGTAAGCTGCCACTCCACAGATCTCCTCTCTGCTCTCATAAAAGCAGCTCATTAAAACACACATTACAGGAGATTCTCTTTAACAGTGCTTCTAGGGGAGACTATAGGGCTTATTTCTGTCCCATCTGTCTAATGGAAATTAACCTTTTCATTCAAAGTGAAAATAATGTTATATACTGTTTACAGTAAATATTAAAGCTCATATTCAATACATATATTACAGGCGATTCATTATAAATGCCCTCTATGTGGCTGTTGTGAGAATCAAATGTATAACTATGGTGTTGGGCCGGCACCATGCTACTACTGGGATGTGAAAGTATAGCCAGTATTTAAGCTGATGATGATGATAAACACAACAACAGAGTCGTTCCTCTGGTTGCATCACTATGCCATCAAAATGACCAGGGAACAACAGGAAGGAGTGTCTTCCAGAGAGATAAGAGAAGGGTGTGTGTGTGTGTGTGTGTGTGTGTGTGTGTGTGTGTGTGTGTGTGTGTGTGTGTGTGTGTGTGTGTGTGTGTGTGTGTGTGTGTGTGTGTGTGTGTGTGTGTAAATGTACCTGCTGCCTGTCTACTATGACGAGAGTAGAGGTCTAACCCTGGTGAGTACATTTTCAGGTCAAAGACATCATATTAAATTCAAAGACCCTTTGCTATATAACACACACACGCACACACACTCCAGAGCATCCAGCGCCCTATCCTGACCCCAATAAAAAGGCCCATCACATCAGTAAGTGCCTCGGGGGAAGGATTTCAGCGGTGCACTCTTCCTCAGGCCTAACTCATATAGGGTTTTGACTAGATGGGATACAGCATATGTCAGAAATGACCAGAATTGATTCACACCCCTTGACTTTTTCCACATTTTGTTGTGTTACAGACCGAATTTAAAATGTATTAAATTGAGATTGTGTGTCACTGGCCTATACACGATACTCCATAACGTCAAAGCGGAATTATGTTTTTTGAATTTTTTTACAAATTAATTAAAAATATAAAGCTGAAATGTCTCTAAGTATTCAACCCTGTTATGGAAGCCTAAATAAGTTCAGGAGTAAAAATGTACTTAACAAGTCACATAATAAGTTACATGGACTCACTCTGTGTGCAATAATAGTGTTTAACTTGATGTTTTAATGACTACCTCATCTCTGTACCCCACACATACAATGATCTGCAAGGTCCCTCAGTCAAGCAGTGCATTTCAAACACAGATTCAACCACAAAGACCAGGGAGGTTTTCCAATGCCTTAAAAAGAAGGGCACCTATTGGCAGAGGGGTCGAAATAAAAAAATATGCAGACATTGAATTTCCCTTTGAGCATGGTGAAGTTATTAAATACACTGTGGATGGTGTATCAATACACCCAGTCACTACAAAGATACAGGTGTACTTCCTAACTCAGGAAGGAAACCGCTCAGGGATTTCACCACAAGGCCAATGGTGACTTTAAAATAGTTACAGAGTTTAATGGYTGTGATARGAGAAAACTGAGAATGGATCAACAACATTGTAGTTACTCCACAATACTAATCTAATTGACAGAGTGAAAAGAAGGAAGCATGTACAGAATACAAATATTACAAAACATGCRTCCAGTTTGCAATAAGTGACTACAGTAAAACTGCAAAAAATGTGGCAAAGAAATTAACTTTATGTCCTGAATACAAAGTGTTATGTTTGAGGCAAATCCAACACATCACATCACTGAGTACCAGCCTTCAACTTTTCATGTTGTGGGTATGCTTGTCATCGGCAATGACTAGGGAGTTTTTGGGGATAAAAATAAACGGAATAGAGCTGAGCACAGTCAGTATTTCATTGGGGGRAAAATTGGGCAAAGATTTCTAAAAACATGTTTTCACTTTGTCATTATCGGGTATTGTGTGTAGATGGGTGAGATTAAAAAATGTTTGTTTAGCCATTTTGAATTCAGGCAGTACCAACAAAATATGGGAAAAAATCAACGGGTGTGAACTCTTCCCACAGTTGTGTCAAGTTGGCTGGATGTCCTTTGGGTGATGAACCATTCTTAATACACACAGGAAACTGTTTCGCTTGAAAAACCAGCAGTGTGTCATGCAACAAAATGCAAATTAATTACTTAAAAACCATACAATGTGATTTTCTGGATTTTTTAGATTCCGTCTCTCACAGTTGAAGTGTACCTATGATAAAAATGACAGACCTCTACATGCTTTGTAAGTAGGAAAACCTGCAAAATCGGCAGTGTATCAAATACTTGTTCCCCCCACTGTATATATATATATATATATATATATATATATATATAGCATGCGCTAACTGTGGATAACAGTCGTTGAAGTTCAGCATAGCTAGCCAGCAAAGTTGAGTATCATTTATTTCTTGCTAACCAAATGACACATGCAATTTGTAGCTAAAAAGTTTTTTGGGGAAAAAGTCTGCCGTTCCACCCACTCGTCCAAGCTTGTATCTCATCCCAGCAACTAGCTAGCTACTAACCACGTTATGACTTGTGATCATTGGCTTTGCTAGTTTGATTGTGTTGAGTCCCGCTGTACTTTTGTCATGCATTGACTGCATCAATYTATTCTGCCAACAATTTCCAACTCTACCTAATAACATTTTGAGAGAAATATAACCTATTTTTAAAATCTCTTATCAAGTTGGTTTTGTAGCATAAAGTCAGAATGTGATATTTGGGAGTGATATTATGATTGTCTGTTTGTTTCATATCTGCAAAGTAGTTAAAACAGTGTCTGTTCCTTTAAGATGCAACCAATACTACAGTCCTGCTTTACTGAAGACAACGGTAGAGAAATGGTAATAGGCTCTTTGTTCAGCTTAAACATGGTGGGTGAGAGAGAAATGGAGGAGGAGAGGTTGAGAGAGGTTGAGAGAGAGGGATTGGGAGAGGGTCCATTAGTAGTCTAGTTGAGTGGGAGCACTTGTCTCTCTCTGCAGTGATCAATTCCCCTGACGCAACTCCTCAGACACTGAAGCCACTTAAAGTGGCGACCCKTCATTCAGGGCAGGTGGGGCAGAGACCGTGTATTCTTCTGTTTGTTTGTCTGCTCCACCAAGATGTACATGCTAAAATAGCCCCTGGTCACTTATAACATATCTATCTCTCTCTGCATCCTCCATTCCCCCTCTACCGTTCCCTCCATCTTCTGTCCTCTCTCTCGCTTTCTGTATCCTCCATTCCCTCTCTACCGTTCCCTCCATCCTCCGTCCTCTCTCTCGCTTTCTGTATCCTCCATTACCCTCTCTACTGTAAGTTTCTCTCCACTCTCCGGTATCCCGCTTCTCCCTCTTCTCCTGTCCTGCTCCCTCTCTACCCTCCCATTCTTAGTTTTTACTCTATTTATATCCTCACTTCCCTCCTCTACCTCTCTCTGTCTCTACCCTACTTCCCTCCCTCTACCTCACTCTCTTCTCTACCCTCACTTTCGCGTCCCTCTACCTCTACCTCATGATTCCCCTACCCTCACTTCCCTCTCTACACCAAGTCTCTCTGTCTCACCATACTTCGGACCTCCCTCTACCTCTCTCGACATTGTCTTCTAACCTCACTTCCCTCTCTACACCTCTCTCTCTAACCTCAACTTCGCCTCTCTACACCTCTCCTCTAAACCTCCACTATCCCTCTCTACAGCCTCTCTCTCTAACCACTGCACTGCCCTTCTCTACATCTCTCTGCTCATAACCTCATTCCCTCTCACACCTCTCTCTCATCAACCTCGACTGATCCGCTCTCTCACCTCTACGTTGTTCTGGCTAACTCATTCGCCTCCCCATCTACCTCTCTCATGTGCCCTACCCGCACTTCCCTCCCTCTCACCTCTCTCTTCTCTACCTCACTTCCCTCCCATCACCTCTCTCGTGTCTAACTTACCCTTCCACGTCCCTTCTCTATACCTACTCTCAGTCTGCTGTAACCCTCACTGCCCCCCTCATACCTCTCTCTGTCCGTCTAAGCCTCGACTTCGCCATCCCTTCTACCCTCGTCTCTGGCTGCTCTAAGCCGTCACTTCGCCTGCCCATCTACCTCCTCTGTCTCTTACCTCACTTCCTCTCTGAACCTCTCTTGTTCTACCCTCAACTCACCTCGCCTCAAAACCTCTCTCGGTGATCTCTAGACCTCACTCGTCCCACTACCTACCCTCAATCTCTGTCTACTAGACCAGCACTTACCCTCCCTCTACGCAATCTCTCAGTCTCTGGTGAACGTCATTGCCCCCTCTACCTCTCGTCTACTCGTTACCAATCACTTCGCGCTCTCTAACACCTCTCTCTCTCTACCCTCACTTCCCTCCGCTCTCCCTCTCCTCTCTCTAACCTCACTTTCTCTTTATTACCCTTCGCGTCCTCCCTCTTCTCCCCATCTCTCTCTATTCCCACACACAAGCCACGACACGAATCGTGGCTTGAGGACGTGAGAACCGGCCAAGATGAGGTGTCATCTAGACCGAATACTGCGACCACCTTACTGATACAATAAATATCTGTATAAAACTGCTCACAGCATAGTAAGACCTATACTGTTTATAATGTAACACGTGAGAACAACAGAAGCTACTCCACAGTGGGTGGTGCACAATTAACTAGGCAATTACTGTAAAATCCAACACATAGACACAAGTCTCTCTCTCTCTCTATTGCCAAAGTAAGTGAAATAGATAAACAATACAAAATTAACAATAAACATTACTCACAAACGTTCCAAATTAATAAAGACATTTAAAATGTCATAAATCCACATAGTGTTGTAATGTTGTGCAAATAGTTAAAGTACAAAAGGGAAAATAAATAAACATAAATATGGGTTGTATTTATTTTGGTGTTTGTTCTTCACTGGTTGCCCTATTCTTGTGGTAACAGGTCACAAATCTTGCTGCTGTGATGGCACACTGTGGTATTTCACCCAGTAGATATGGGAGTATATCAAAATTGGATTTGTATTTGAATTCTATGTGGATCTGTGTCATCTGAGGGAAATATGTGTCTCTAATATGGTCATACATTTGGAAGGAGGTTAGGAAGTGCAGCTCAGTTTCCACCTCATTTTGTGGGCAGTGTGCAAATAGCCTGTCTTCTCTTGAGAGCCAGGTCTGCCTTCGGCGGACTTTCTCAATAGCAAGGCTATGCTCACTGAGTCTGTACATTGTCAAAGWTTTCCTTTATTTTGGGTTAGGTCACAGTGGTCAGGTATTCTGCCACTATGTACTCTCTGTTTAGGGCCAAATAGCATTCTAGTTTGCTCTGTTTTTTTGTAAATTCTTTCCAATGTGTCAAGCAATTATAGTTTTGTTTTCTCATGATTTGGTTGGGTCTAATTGTGTTTCTGTCCTGGGGCTCTGTGGGGTCTGTTTGTGTTAGTGTACAAAGCCCCAGGACCAGCTTGTTCAATTCTCTCTCCCTCTCTCTCTCCCTCTCCCGCTCTCCCTCCCTCCCTCCAATCTGTCTTGTTCTTCTCCTGGCTTCAGTCCATCCCTCTATCTATTTCACAATTAAGCCTTTCAAAGGCCTGCAAATACCAACACTATTAATATTTTACCCACAACACTGTAGCAAAGTGGCTATTGAATTCCCATCCTGAACACACACACACACACAGCTGCCTGTGAGGACTTGTCTTTGGCCTGAGAGAGAGCTCTAAAAAATTGATTATGCGTCATAGTGTCATTTCTCTCAAGGTCACCATTCGCACTGGAGTGTGTGTGTGTGTGTGTGTGTGTGTGTGTCTGTGTATGTCTTTCTATCTGTCTGTCTGCCTGCCTGTCTATCTATCTGTCTGTGTCTGTCTGTCTATGTGTCTGTGTGTGTCTATCTGTGTCTGTGAGTGTATGTCTGTGTCTGTGTCTGTGTGTGTGTGGTTAACACTTTGCTGGGTGATTGAAGTGACCTTGGAAGCCCCACAATCCTTCACTGTCAGCTGGGAAGAGTTTGAGAAATGAGGGGAGAAAGAGAGTGAAGGAGAAGATGGAGGGATTGGAAATAAGCCTAATCGATGGACAATATCTGAGAGGGAGAGAGGGACGGGGAGGACTATAATTAATCATATACTATATTAAGATAAATTCATTTATTTTATCGACAAAATATGTATGAATATAATCGAGCATGTATCAAGACATTTTACCTTGAAAATCGGCAAAACTATATGCCAATGGTGTAGCATGATTTATAGGACATTTTATAAGACAGAAAAACGGATCTGTCCATTCCTTCACATCTGTCTCTTCAGAGAATCCAGGTAGAGATGCTAGCAGTCAGAGGATCACAAACCAGCACAGCACCTAATCTTTCCTTCAGGGTTTTGTTTAAGTAAAGATAAGAACACGTGCCGCATAATTTCCTTCACTGATATAAAATATCTCCCCCCGCAATCTGGAATCATCTCTGCTGGGCTGATTTGATTAAGGTGAGCTGGAATGTACCAAAACACAACAGGAGGAGGGAGGATCTGAAACAGCAGCCTGTCAGTCATGGCTAAGACCCCTGGGAGACTTGAGCAAATCCAACGGCACGCATGCACGCACACAGACACACGCACGCACATGTGCACACACACACACACCCTAAACGCATATCCATGTGGCTCATGACATTTGCCTTCCAAAAGTGATTTCCCAGGGCATTTCTCTGATGTCTCCATCCTGTATCTGTCTCCTGTATCTGTCTCCTGTATCTCCTGTAAGCTCCCGAGTGGGCCAGCAGTCTAAGGCATTGCATCTCGTCACTACAGACCCTGGTTCGATTCCAGGCTGTATCACAACTGGCCGTGATTGGGAGTCCCATAGGGCGGTGCACAATTGGCCCGGGTTAGGGTTTGGCCGGGGTAGGCCGTCATTGTAAATAAGAATTTGTTCTTAACTGACTTGCCAAGTTAAATAAAGGTTAAAACATTTATAAATAAAAAATGTGCCTCCTGTATCGGCCTCCTGTGTCCGTCATGTACACCAGGAACTGAACGACATATACTGCAGGAACCAGATCTTACACAACACCTCTCCACTATCTGAGGATGTAGCGCTGTTATGTTAATGCTGTTCTCCTGTCATATCTCGCTGTATGGTCTAATTTCCTGCCCACTGTCGCAGATCACAGGCGACAGGGAAATGTGTGTGTGACATGAACAGGCCACAGCAGCAGGACTCTCCACAGGGACAGCAGGTGACATTTTTACCCTGAAAATGTCACCGTTTCCATTCATTAGCATGCATACTGTTCCATAGTGTGTGTGTGTGTGTGTGTGTGTGTGTGTGTGTGTGTGTGTGTGGGTGTGTGTGTGTGTTGTGTGTGTGTGTGTGTGTGTGTGTGTGTGTGTGTGTGTGTGTGTGTGTGTGTGTGTGTGTTAGTGTTCTACCTTGCCCAGTCCGGGGTGTCTTTGATCTTGCTGGCGGCCCGTAGCAGGCAGGGGGGGGCAGGGGGAGGGTGGTCTCAGGGTCCCACTGAAGTTGGTGGGAACAGAGGGGGGTCACACACCACTGGGGCGGGGGCGGGCGCTGCTTCTTCTTTCTTGGAAGACAGGTTTCAACTTCTGGGCAGCTCTACAGGAGTGGGGGGGAGAGATTTAAAACCAACGTTTACCAACCATCAAAACACACCTTACAGTGTTCATCGACTGTTGACTAAAAGAGAGCGGGAGAGAAAGAGAAGCAGGAATGAGCCAGACAGAGAGTAAGAGATGGAGAAAGAGAAAAAGGAACAGGGAAATGTTTCCCCCCGGACTGTAACAGAGCACAGAGTGTAAGGCATTGTGAGAAATGTGTGTCCCGCTTAAAACAACTGTAGAGAGTGGATAAGAGAACCGGTCGACTGGGAACCAACACTAAACCATATTAGTTGTTCCATGCCATCATGGTGTCCCCCCCACCACTGGCGGTGGCTTCCATGTGCAATGTACTAATTGCTCATTCAATGTTTGCTAATTGGAGATGTATTACACGCCAGCAGTAACACACACACACGCCCAGTTTAACACCAGCAGTAAACACACCCACACACACACACACAACACACCAACACAATCACACACACACACACACACACACACACACACACACACACAACACACAACCCTACACCACACACACACACACACCCAGTTTACCACAGCAGTAACACACACACGGGCAGTGACATCTGTAACTGGGAGGGGAACGCTGGTTCCTTTCATCTGCTTCAGTCCTCACAGTCTTGCCTTCCTCCTCTTCTGTCTCTCATCTCCCATCCCTCTCGCGCTCCTCTCTCGTTCATTCCCTCTCCTATCCCTGTTCTCTCCTAGATTGTCAAAAAATACCTAGCAATGCTAACATTAGCTACATAAAATCCGGTGCTCTCCACTCAATCTTAGCTAGCTACAACAACAAAAGGTTTTCCTAGTAATTGTGTTCCTACTTTAGGAATGTCATTGTTTTCCCAAGCTACTATAATGAACGTTAGACTATCTTCATCAGCAACCATTGACAATGCATTGAGTAGAAGACTCAGTCTGGCATCAGTCCTCAAGTCAAGATAACCTTATTGTGATGTAACAGGCAACTCACGAATAGTGGCTCGCTATGGCCTCTATGGGACCAGCACTGATCTAGAATCAGTTCTGTCTATTAGACAATAATAATTAATATGGTTACATGGACGGGGGGGGGGGGGCTGATCCTCGTTCAGCACTTGTACTTTGAGATGCTTTATAAATATGGGCCCGGCACGGACGTCACTGCTGTCACCACAGACACACAGAACGGGGAAAGGATTCACTTTCACAGTGGTTACCGATGCAAATACAGACACGGTTATTGACATGGCTACAGACGATGCAGTTACCATGCGGTTACAGACGCGATTATCAACACGGTTGATTCCATTGGTAACAGTTGCCGGTTACCAATGGTTACAGATGGTTACAGAGATGAAGTCATTGTCATGGCAGACTGACTCACCCACTCAATCTATCTTTCAACTCTGTCTTCTTTATGAAGGCCTCCCTCTCTCTCCCTCCCTCATGCCCTCTCTGTTCTCTTTGTCAAACGTCTCCCTCTACCTTTTCATCTCCCACTGACTGAGTTCTTTCTTCCTCTGTAGGGTGTGTGTGTTTTTACCCATCAGGCCTAGGGGGTTAAGGCTTACTCAATCACCACCAATCACAGCCGGAGTCTGAGAGCACAGGAGTGATGTGTTAGTGTGACTGTCTGTGTGGTGATGAAGAGGAGCAGAAAGATCTCTCCAGATTCAAGTTGAAATGTGATGTTTTTACAGGTCCCCAGGACGTCGGGAGACACTGTCAAAACCATCCACTAGGGGCAAAAATGTAAAAGTCAAAACAAGTGCCCGGAGCTGGGATTGAACGGTGGATTGAGTCTATGGAGCGGGAGCTCCCTGCTTAGACCACTGGGGCATCCGTCCACAATGAGTTAGCAAGGTGAGTCTTAATAATGGCTAAACTTAACCGTGGAATTGTTTTTCTGTTTTAAACTTATCCCAAACCTTAGTCGTTAACCAATCTTAATTAATGCCTGAAGTGAATTAACCCTATCTAAAACCTTAATAATGAGAGAAAGAGAAGAGCAGAGAGTCAAACAGCACTGTCATAGATCCAGTTGTCACAAAGGGAGTTTCTTTATGTGTGCATGTGTGTGTGTGGGGGGGGGGGGGTTTATGTCAGTGTGCACCGTGTGTGTATGTATGTGTGTTTGTGTGTATATGTGTACGTGCATGCATGTCTTTGAGCTCAGGTTAAAGTATGAGGTCATCAAACCGCACCACGAGAGGCGCTTGCTGGAATTTTTAGTCTGTTGTCACAGTTTCAGGAAAGTTGCCGTGGTAATTAAAACAAAACTTTTTCTGAGCAATAAAGTATGTGTGTTTGTCTGAGGAATTGTGTTCCAGGGAAGTTGTGTGAAGTGCAAAGTGAGATAATTATGATGTCACTCATTAATGAGTGAAACATCTCCTTCTCTCGCTCCCTCCTTCACCTCCCCCTCTTTCTCTCTCTCTCTCTCTATCCCTCCCTTACTCTCACTGACTAAACCTCTTTAATGATCTGGCAGTGTCTGACAATCTGAAAAGTTTCCTGAAAGCACCCACACATTTCTCTCACACATTTCTCTGTGAGAGCTGAAGCTAATTTTACCCCTGCTGTCCTATATAAACACAATGAGGTAATGTTAGCTACCACTAGCCCACACAGCTTAACTTCTTGTGGCTGCAGGGGCAGTATTGAGTAGCTTGGATGAAAGGTGCACAGAGGTGCCCAGAGTAAACGGCCTGCTCCTCAGTCATAGTTGCTAATATATGCATATTATTATTAGTATTGGATAGAAAACACTCTGACGTTTCTAAAACTGTTTGAATGATGTCTGTGAGTATAACAGAACTCATATGGCAGGCAAAAACCTGAGAAAAAAATCCAAACAGGAAGTGGAAATTATTAGGCTGGTCAATTTTCAACCAAGATCCCATTGAAATCACAGTGAGATATGAATGAGTTTTCACTTCACTTCATACGGCTTCCACTAGATGTCAACAGTCTGTAGAACTTTGCCTGATGCCTCTACTGTGAAGGGGGGCCGAATGAGAGAGGAATTAGTCAAGTCTGCCATGACCTGACCATGCTTTCACCATGCACGTTCACATAAGAGGGAGCTCTGTTCCATCGCTCATCTGAAGTCAATGTAATTCTCCGGTTGGAACGTTATTCAAGATTTATGTTAACAACATTCTAAAGATTGATTCAATACATCGTTTGACATGTTTCTACTGACTGTTACTGAACTTTTGGACATTTCGTCAGCTTTTAGGGAACGCGCTTCGTGACTTTGGAATTGTTTACCAAACGCGCTAACAAAAGTAGCTAATTGAACATAAATAACGGACATTATCGAACAAATCAAGCATTTATTGTGGACCTGGGATTCCTGGGAGTGCATTCTGATGAAGATCATCAAAGGTAAGGAAACATTTATCATGTAATTTCTGGTTTCTGTTGACTCCAACATGGCGACTAATTTGACTATTGTTCTGAGCGCCGTCTCAGATTATTGCATGGTTTGCTTTTTCCGTAAAGTTTTTTTTTAATCTGACACAGCGGTTGCATTAAGGAGAGGTATATCTATAATTCCATGTGTATAACTTGTATTATCATCTACATTTATGATGAGTATTTCTGTTGAAACGATGTGGCTATGCAAAATCACTGGATGTTTTTGGAACTAGTGAATGTAACACGCCAATGTAAACTCCGATTTTTTTATATAAATATGAACTTTATCAAACAAAACATACATGTATTGTGTAACATGAAGTCCTATGAGTGTCATCTGATGAAGATCATCAAAGGTTAGTGATTAATTTTATCTCTATTTGTGCTTTTTGTGACTCCTATCTTTGGCTGGAAAAATGGCTGTGCTTATTGTGGTTTGGTGTGACCTAACATAATCGTTTGTGGTGCTTTCGCTGAAAAGCATATTTGAAATCGGACACTTTGGTGGGATTAACAACAAGATTACCTTTAAAATGGTATAAGACACATGTATGTCTGAGGAATTTTAATTGAGATTTCTGTTTTTTGAATTTGGCGCCCTGCACTTTCACTGGCTGTTGTCACATCATCCCGTTAACGGGATTGCAGCCATAAGAAGTTCCCACCACCGAGGGTTGCAAAGGGAAGGTATATTACTGGAAACAGTCCAAGTTTACCAGTAAAATACCAGAATTGTGGTATCTTTCAAGGACTTTATGTAATCTATCACAAGACATCTCTGTGTCTCTGTGGATGGTTTGTCCTCTGACAAATCAACTGTAAATGTCGGTGTTCCTCAAGGTTCCGTTTTAGAACCACTATTGTTTTCACTATATATTTTACCTCTTGGTGATGTCATTCGGAAACATAATGTTAACTTTCACTGCTATGCAGATGACACACAGCTGTACATTTCGATGAAACATGGTGAAGCCCCAAAATTGCCCTCGCTGAAAGCCTGTGTTTCAGACATAAGGAAGTGGATGGCTTCAAATGTTCTACTTTTAAACTCAGACAAAACAGAGATGCTTGTTCTAGGTTCCAAGAAACAAAGAGATCTTCTGTTGAATCTGACAATTAATCTTGATGGTTGTACAGTCGTCTCAAATAAAACTGTGAAGGACCTCGGCGTTATTCTGGACCCTGAACTCTCTTTTGACGAACATATCAAGACTGTTTCAATTACAGCTTTTTTCCATCTACGTAACATTGCAAAAATCAGAAACTTTCTGTCCAAAAATGATGCAGAAAAATGAATCCATTCTTTTGTCACTTCTAGGTTAGACTACTGCAATGCTCTACTTTCTGGCTACCCGGATAAAGCACTAAATAAACTTCAGTTAGTGCTAAACACTAGAATCTTGACTAGAACCAAAAGAATGTATCATATTACTCCAGTGCTAGCCTCTCTACACTGGCTTCCTGTTAAGGCAAGGGCTGATTTCAAGGTTTTACTGCTAACCTACAAAGCATTACATGGGCTTGCTCCTACCTATCTTATCCGATTTGGTCCTGCCATACATACCTAGATGTACGCTACGGTCACAAGACGCAGGCCTCCTAATTGTCCCTAGAATTTCTAAGCAAACAGCTGGAGGCAGGGCTTTCTCCTATAGAGCGTCAATTTTTATGGAACGTCTGCCTACCCATGTGAGAGAAGCAGACTCGGTCTCAACTTTTAAGTCTTTATTGAAGATTCATCTTTTCAGTAGGTCCTATGATTGAGTGTAATCTGGCCCAGGAGTGTGAAGGTGAACGGAAAGGCTCTGGAGCAACGAACCGCCCTTGCTGTCTCTGCCTGGCCGGTTCCCCTCTCTACACTGGGATTCTCTGCCTCTAACCCTATTACAGGGGCTGAGTCACTGGCTTACTGGTGCTCTTTCATGCCGTCCCTAGGAGGGGTGCGTCACTTGATTGGGTTGAGTCACTGACATGATCTTCCTGTCTGGGTTGGCGCCCCCCCTTGTTTGTGCTGTGAGCTTTGTGGGCTATACTCGGCCTTGTCTCAGGATGGTAAGTTGGTGGTTGAAGGTATCCCTCTAGTGGTGTGGGGGCTGTGCTTTGGCAAAGTGGGTGGGGTTATATCCTACCTGTTTGGCCCTGTCCGGGGGTATCGTCGGATGGGGCCACAGTGTCTCCCGACCCCTCCTGTCTCAGCCTTCAGCATTTATGCTGCAGTAGTTTATGTGTCGGGGGGCTAGGGTCAGTCTGTTATATTCTGGAGTATTTCTCCTGTCTTATCCGGTGTCCTGTGTGAATTTAAGTATGCCCTCTCTAATTCTCTCTTTCTTTCTCTCTCTCGGAGGACCTGGGCTCTAGGACCATGCCTCAGGACTACCTGGCCTGATGACTCCTTGCTGTCCCCAGTCAACCTGGCCGTGCTGCTGCTCCAGTTTCAACTGTTCTGCCTGCGGCTATGGAACCCTGACCTGTTCACCGGACGTGCTACCTGTCCCAGACCTGCTGTTTTCAACTCTCTAGAGACAGCAGGAGCGGTAGAGATACTCTTAATGATCGGCTATGAAAAGCCAACTGACATTTTTACTCCTGAGGTGCTGACCTGTTGCACCCTCGACAACTACTGTGATTATTATTATTTGACCATGCTGGTCATTTTATGAACATTTGAACACTCTTGGCCATGATCTGTTATAATCTCCACCCGGCACAGCCAGAAGAGGACTGGCCACCCCTCATAGCCTGGTTCCTCTCTAGGTTTCTTCTAGGTTCTGGCCTTTCTAGGGAGTTTTCCTAGCCACCGTGCATCTACACCTGCATTGCTTGCTGTTTGGGGTTTTAGGCTGGGTTTCTGTACAGCACTTTGAGATATAACTGATGTAAGAAGGGCTTTATAATACATTTGATTTGATCTCGTGGCCATTTTGGGTACGTCTGATTTTTACAGGCGTCTGTAACTATCTCTAGCCTTTATCACATGTCAAATATATGAATTATTTAATAAGATTACTTAAATAAAAAACTGTAAAACATTATATAACTGTAAAACATGATCCTAAATATAATCAGTGAAAGAGTTGCTGAGTTAATTGAAAATAATGCCATTGTTGATTAGATGCCTTTTCATTAATTGGGCGATTTCTCTTGAACCATATGGCCTACTAGAAACTCATGGGAAAAATCGTTCTAAAGAAATTTATATGAGTTATCCTCTCTCATAGCTCTCTCTCCTAACCCCCATCCTCACACCTTCTCACAGCTCTCTCTCCTACCCTCCCATCCCTCCACACCTTCTCACAGCTCTCTCTCCTACTTTCCCATCCCTCCACACATGA
>NW_019948494.1:0-15320 GCF_002910315.2 Salvelinus sp. IW2-2015
CTGTTTTTGGTGCTGCGATTTCTCTGATTAGTGCGAGTTGGGATGCTCGCACCGGTGCGCTCGTGTCGGTTCATTCTATGTATGGCATGATCAGTTGATGAGGTCTTGGACCAGCATCCATGTGTGACCTGTGCTGTTCTGCTGTCTCTAGCGAGCCACAGGCCGGTGAAGCTGGGTGGGTTAACCTTACCATTAATCTTTTAGTTATACCATCGTAAGGAGGAACTACTGAATATACGATTAACGTCCACTCATCATCGTTCCTACCAGGAATATGACTTACGACGGATACCAGTGTTTTTACCCAAATACATGGGATCTGTACGCCGGGCGACCCTGGATCCACAAACGCTCGCGACGCTTGCCCTGTCTGCGAGAGCGAACACAATAGGGGGAAACCGAAGGGCGTGTCTTGCGTGGTTCAGATCTACCAGATCCCAGCACCCTTCGAGACGGTCCACATTGCGGTCCCTGCTCACCTCCCTAACGCAATACTACTCGCCAACTGACCCCAAGGCTGTGTGGTATCCCCTCTTGACTAAATCACACGGGGTTGAAATGAAGATCTGCGAGAGCAACTCGGGTAGCTGTCTCATTCCAGAAGACATCCAAGCGGACTTGGAGCTGACGTTGCGCTTTGAGTCTACGGTAACATCGCGCATAACGATTCACACGGAGCGAACTAACCTGCTGGATTGCTCGGTGCAGCTCAGTCTGGATTTTCTACTTCATCGACATCCGCGCTGGGATGAGTGATGGTATCAAACAAATAACTCGTATGCCGGATAGTAGCCAGCGGAGCGCGGCGGGGGTCTAGCTTGGCTCCCTTACTTGTAACTATAACGAGAAAGTGAGTGGTGATCATCATAACCACACTAGACAGGAGACTCTCAGGTCTAATTGTCGCTGTACTACCTTGATCCCTTAAGAACAAGACTCCTCACCACAAATCCAACATGTTCGCTCCGCCTGCATTACTACAAGTCTGGGAATCCTTCTCCACTTCAACACTCATAAGTGCTCAACGTAGTGCCGTTATTATATCATTCACCCCCCCACGAAGACAGTACCAACAACTCGTCTACTTGGCTCCGTGGTCACAAACGCTACAAACTACTATCTGCATCTGATCGTGCTTGTAACTGGAGTAAACCCTGAAGGGTACTATGCATTCATCGTAACCCTGGAAGATTTTTAACAACGCCTCAATTCTATAAATAATCAAAGAGCCTCTCTATACCTATCACAGCCTATCCGCTCTGGCTTGGTGTTGGGCACCTCAGGGCTGGAAAAACACTCTACTCAAGATTCCACTGACATCCTATATCTCTGCTGTCTCTACACTCAACCTTGGCTGTGTGGTTATCTACTCTAGATTCCGCAAACCACCGCATCTATTCAAGGCTGTCGCCTCCCTACCCCACGCCCCACTTGTCGGAAAAACTGGCTGTGGTCCTGTGGGACTCACGACTTTCACCATCATGGAGTTCTCTCGAAAACTCTTCCCACGCCTTTGTTACCCTAAACAACACGAACTCAAACAACACACCTGCCGCTCCTGACTGCGAGTGCTCACTAGCGTTCTGTATTTCCAGAATCGCGCACCTCTCTCGAGCCATATTCCTGAATTCCATAGCACCATTCAAGGGACTCTGGTTGTGTGCGATTCAACACTCTAGGCGATTGAGGAGAATACCTAAACCTCCTGTTCTTGCCCGATTCCGCGATTCCCAAACACCAACGAGCTAGATGTTTGAGTACATGTAATCCATAGATGCCTCGACCATCTTCTGCCTGAGCGATGTTTCACTTAGGAATATGTGCAACTTGACGATCGTCGTAACCCTCGAGCTAGCCTGTGATATCGATATTACAGAGATACCTAACACACCAGACAATATCTCCGTGGGATTGGACCGGCAGCTATTTCGCTCCGTCGAAACTGAAAGCAGCCGCGATAGGCACTTGCTTGTTGGTTAATCTAAACACCGAGCATCAGCGGAACCACCTCTCCTGCGTGACTGCTGGGACATCGCAACTGACCAGACATACAAAACGGCGCCTAGCTATTGCTGTCTCCGGTCAGTAGGGATCATACACACCACAGAGGCATTCAACACACACCAAGTAACAAGTATCTGACATAGAATCGCGAGTGCGCAATCTTACCAACAGCTCAGACATCAAGAGGTATGTGGCAGGCAGTCTCCAGTAACTCACGGATTACAAAAAGAAAACCAGCCCCGTCGCGCGACTCGAGGATCGTCTTGTGGCGTCACACCCAGTCAACCCAAGAGCTAAACCAACTTTTGATGCCCCTCGCCCACTATGCCAGGACAATATCCTCACTGGCTGTGCCACCTTCGACACCACGAGCCACCCACCACAAAACCGCGGCGGGGCTTGGTTCTATTCACCTGAGCACGCAGAGAAGGTTATGCCCACTCTACTCATCTGCCAGACCATCTACATTTTAAACGTGTTAACCACCTCCGCAAGGCTGGGCAGGGGCGCGAGCGCCATTATCTACGAGATCCACCCCTTCTGCCCCCAGCCTGCTGCCTTACCATCCACAGAGCATTGGTGCTGGCAGGTAGCGATAAGTCTGGTCTGGTGTGTTTACGGACTATATTCAAAATCAATCCTTAGTAGACTCATCGACCATCGTCTTCCCCACGATCCTGCTATCAGTAGCAGCCACCACCTTGTTGGCCTCGTTGCCTGGCCTAAAGAAAGCCTAAGGTAGCTGAGCTAAACGCACTACCGCTAAACGCAGATCCACACCTCCCGGTCATGCACTCACTGTCCGTCAATCCCAATTGAAGTGCTATCATGAGAAAGACTTAGTCACAGCAGCACCCCAATATCACCGGTTCCTCAAGCTTGTAGCCGTGAATCTACCAGATCCACACCTCTCGTCTCACGTGCGTACCATCCCATACACCCCACTCCAAATTTGCTTACCGACCCAATAGCAGCCTTGCGCCTGATGTGGTTCTACAGATCCACACCTCCAGTCTCGCATGCTCTCCTACAACACTGGCTGTTGGTGGTATCTACTCCCAGATCACACACCTCTCTGCTGTCTCTACACACACCTGGCTGTGTGGGTCATACTACCAAGATCCACACCTCTCTGCCTGTCCGCTCATCTATCACCTGGCTGGGGTGGTATCTCACCCCAGATCCAAGCACCTCTCTGCTGTCTCTACACACCCTGGGCCTAGCTGTGGTATCCTACCCAGTCCGAACACCTCTCTGCCGTCCTCCTCACACACCTGCTCTGGTGTGTATCTTACATCCAACCTCTTGCTGTCTCTACACACCTGGCTGCGTGGTTCCCTGCCAGATCCCAACACCCCATCCTTCTGCTTGGTCTCTACACACTGGCTGTGTGGTCATCTACATTGATGTCCACAACACTGTAGGCTGTACTCTAAATACAACAACCTGGCTGTCGTAGGCTATCTACCAGATCCACACCTCTCTGCTTCTCTACACAACCTGGCCTGGGTGGAGATATATGAACCAGAAGTCCACAACTAGCTCTCTGCTGTCTCCCTACAGTACAGCTGGCTGTGTGGTTATCTACAGACTCCCACACCTCACTTCTGCTGTCTCTACCAGCAGCCATGGCTGTGTGGTATTCTAACCCAGATCCACACCTCCTGCTGTCTCTACTACCACCCAGTGCGAGCTGGGTGGAAATACCAGACCATGCAGAGCAAAGCTCCCACCCCTGTACCTGTCCTATATGAGAGTTACAAAGCCTGCTGTCTGTCCCTGCCTGCCTGGACTGTCACATTGATCTGCTGCTGGCACCAGGTCCAGTGGATAAAACAATTGCGTTACACGCTGAGGACATCTACAACACACACACACTACACAACAACACACACACAACACACACACACACACACACACACACACACCACACACACACACCACACACACCAATCCCACACAACACACAGCACACACACACACACACCCACAACACACACACAACACACCACACACACACACACACACAACACACTCCCATCCTCCCTCCCTCCCCTCCCTGTCCTTGGCAGACCGCCTACGGCCCTTCAGTGTCCAGACTACTCTGCTGGAGCTGCTAGAAGCAGCCCGTTATTTACGAGGGAAGAAACCAGATGAAAACAGGAAACAGAAACCAGTCACGAACACTGAAGTTATAGATGAATCACTTAACCTGACGGATCAGGGCCCAATCAACAATCGTAAACGTCCACGATGAGTCAATGCTGCCCACGCTGTGAGTCCAACTGTCACCTATAGGTCTGTTATCAACTCCACCAGTCATGTCTTTACCTCACAAATATCTACCAGTCATGACCTTTACCTCACATATCTACTAGTCATGTCCTTTCCCTCACATATCTAACCAAGTCATGTCCTTTACTCAACATATCTACTAGTCATGTCCCTTTTACCTCCATATCTACCAGTCCATGACCTTTACCTCACATATCTACCAGTCATGCTCCTTTACCTCACATATCTAACTAGTCTGTCCTATACCTCACATATCTACTAGTCAATTGTCCTTTACCTCCACATTTATCTACTAGTCATGTCCTTTACCTCACATATTAACCAGTCATGTCCTTTACCTCACATATCTACTAGTCAGTCCCTTTACCTCAATATTCTACTAGTCATGTCTTTACCTCACATATCTAACATAGTCACTGTGTTTTACCTCACATATCTACCTAGTCCATGTCCTTTACCTCCACACTATCTACCAGTCATGTCCTTTAACCATACATATCTACTAGTCATGTCCTTTACCCACATATCTACGCAGTCATGTCCCTTTACCTCACATTCAACCAGTCATGTCCTTTACCTCAGCATATCTACCAGTCTGGTCCTTTCCATACATATCTACTAGTCATGTCCTTTACCTCACATATCTACCAGTCATGTCCTTTCCTCCATATTCTACCAGTCATGGTCCTTTACCTCACTATCTAACCATTCAGTCCTTTACCGTCACATATCACTAGTCATGTCCTTTACCTCCCATATCTAAAACCAGTCCATAGTCCTTTACCTCACCATATTACTAGTCATGTTCCCTTTACCTCAACATATCTACTAGTCCTGTCCCTTTACCTCACATATTCTACCAGTCATGTTCCTTTACCTCACATAATCTACCAAGTCATGTCCTTTACCTACATATCTACTAGTTCAATGACTTTACCTCACATATCTACTAGTCATGTGTCCTTTACCTCACATCATTCTAACCAGTCATGAGAATACCTCACATATCTACCAGTCAATGTCCTTTACCTCACATATCTACCAGTCATTTGTCCTTTACCTCACATATCTCTAGTCATGACCTTTACCTTCACATATCTACCAGTCATGTTCCTTTACTCACTATCTACCGTCATGTCCTTTCTCACATATCTACTCCAGTCATGACCTTTAGTCACATATCTACCTAGTCATGTCCCTTTACCTTCACATATCTACCAGTCCATGTCCTTTAACCTACATAATCTACCAGTCCATAGTCCTTTACTTCACATATCTACCCTAGTCATGTCCTTTACCTCACATATCTACCAGTCATGTCCTTTACCTCAACATATCTACCAGTCATGTCTTTACCTCACATCAATCTACTAGTCATGACCTTTACCTCACATATCTTACAGTCTGTCTTTTACCGTCACAATATTCTACCAGTCAATGTCTTTAACCTCACATATCTACTAGTCAGTCCTTTACTGCACATATCTTACCAGTCATAGTCTTTGCCTCAATATATACCAGTCATTGTCCCTTTACCTCACATATCTACGAACGCTAAAGGTCTATATCAACCACACAGACATGGCTGAGGCAGGGAGGAAGGCCAGGGGGGGGGGGGGGTGGGGGGGAGAAGAGAGAGAGAGAGAGCAAGAAGAGAGAGAGGAGAGAGAGAAGAGACTGATCTTGGCAGGTGTCCATCACCTTCCAGTTTTAACAATGTTTTTCACGGGTGGCCCTTCCACAGCTCCCTGGGCTACCCAAGAACAGACCAGGTCCAGACCAGGCCAGAGGCAGGCCTGATGAGGAACAGGGAGAGAGGGAGGGGAGGTGCTGAGTCCCTGATCCAAGGCGCTGGGAATTATTTACTTAGCTGATCCCAATATGGGGAGGAGGCCTAGCTTTTTCCACGTCCCAACGAGCTTTCTAGAGACCTGGGCCTTAATGACTGAGAATGGGAGCAATGGCAGAACCAAGAACCTGGAACACTACGGCTTTAAATCCAGGCACCAGAAACCAGAAACCTGGACAACTACGCCTTTAATACAGCAACAAAACATGGAACAAGAACAAACTTGGACACTACGGCTTTTAATTCAACAACCAAAAAAGAACCAGAACTGGACTGACACTACGGCTTAATAGCAGCCCAAAACAAGAACCAGAACCTGGACCTGGACACTACGGCTTTAATTACAGCAACCAAAAAAGAACCAGAACCTGGACCTGGCACTACGGCTTTTAATACAGCATCCCTACAATAACAAAGCCTGTGAACACTCGGCTTTATACAAACACCAAAAAAACAAGAACCAAAGAACCTGGACACTACGGCTTTAATACAGCACAAAAACAAGAACCTGGACACTACCGAGCTTTTAATACAGCACCAAAACAAGAACAGAACCTTGACACTACGCGCTTTTAATACACACCAAAACAAGAACCAGAACCTGGACAACTATGGCTTTAATACAGCACCAAAAAAAAGAAACCGAACCTGGACACTATGGTGCTTTAATACAGCAACTCAACCAGAACCTGGACCTGGACACAAGGCTTTAATACAGCAACCGAAACAAGAAACCAGAAAAACCTGGAATCACTAAGGCTTTAATACAGCACCGAAACCAGAACCAGAACTGGACACTACGGCTTTAATACATGCACAAAACAAGAACCAGAACCTGGACACTTACGGCTTTAAATACAGCACCAAAACAAGAATCCCAAGAAACCTGGACACTAACGTCTTTTTAATACAGCACCAAAACAAGAACCAGAACCTGGACACTACGGCCTTTAATAACAGCACCAAAACAAGAACCAGAACTGGAACAGCTACGGCTTTAATACAACACCAACACAATCCACTTGGTTTGAGAGGGGAGGCAGGTAGCCTAGTCGGGTTAGGGCGGGGATGTCAGGTAGCCTAAGTGGTTATGAGGGGGAGGCACGGTAGCCTAGGTGGTTAGAGGGGGGAGGCAGGTAGCCTGTGGTTAGAGGGGGGAGGGCAGGTAGCCTATGTGGTTAGTAGGTGGGAGAGGAGGTAGCCTAGTGGTTAGAGGGGGGGAAGCAGGTAGCCTAGTGGTTAGAGGGGGAGGCAGGTAGCCTAGTGGGTTAGAGGGGGAGGCAGTAGCACTAGTGGTTAGATGGGGGGAGGCAGGTAGCCCTAGTGGGTTAGAGGGGGAGGCAGGTAGCCTAGTGGGTAGAAGGAGGGGAGGCAGGTAGCCTAGTGGTTAGAGGAGGGGAGGCACGGTAGCTAAAGTGGTTAGAGAGGGGAGGCAGGTAGCCTAAGTGGTTAGAGGGGGAGGACAGGTAGCCTAATGGTTAGAAGGGGGGAAGGCACGGTAGGCCAAAGTGGTTAGGGGGGGAGGCAGGCTAGCATAGTGGGTTGAGGGGAGGCAGGTAGTCTAGTGGTTAGAAGGGGGGGAGGCAGGTAGCCTAGTTGGTTAGAGGGGGGAGGAGGTAGCCTAGTGATTAGAGGGGGAGAGGCAGGTAGCCTAGTGGTTAGAGGAGGCAGGTAGTTAGTGGGTTAGAGGGGAGGAGCGCAGGTACCTAGTGGTTAGAGGGGGGGAGGCAGGTAGCCGTGAGTAGGTTAGAGGGGGAGAGCCAAGGTCGCTAGGCTGGGTTAGGGAGGGTGGGCGACGAGTAGCCAGTGGTTATAGGGGGGAGGGAGGTGCCTACGTGGTTAGGACGGGTTAGAGGCAGGTAGCCTAAGTGGAGTTGAGGCAGAGGGGGGAGGCAGTAGCCCTAGTGTAGGGGGGGAGCTGAGCCTAGGTGGGTAGAGGGGAGGCAGGTAGCCTAGTGGTTAAGAGGGGGGTGGCAGGTTAGTCCTAGTGGTTAGAGGGGGGAGGCAGGTAGCCTGGTGGTTTAGAAGGGGGGGAGGCAGGTAGCCTAGTGGTTAAGAGGGGGAGGCAGGTAGCCTAGTGAGGTTAGAGGGGGGGAGGCAAGGTAGCCTATGTTGGTTAAGAGATGGGATGTGCAAGGTAGCCTAAGTGTTAGAGGGGGAGGTCAGGTGCTAGTGGTAGAGAGGGGAGGCAGGTAAGCCTAGTGGTTAAGAGGGGGGGGAGGCAGGTACATAGTGTTTAGAGAGGGGGAGGCAGGTAGCCTAGTGGTTAGAGGGGGGGAGGCAGGTAAGCCTAGTGGTTAGAGGGGGAGGCAGGTAGCCTAGTGGTTAGAAGGGGGTGAGGAAGGTAGCCTAGTGGTTAGAGAGGGGAGGCAGGTAGCCTATGGGTACGAGGGGGGGAGGCAGGTAGCCTAGTGGGTTTAGAGTAGGGGGCGCAGGTAGCTAGTGGTTAAGGGGGGGAAGGCCGGTAGCACCTAGTGGTTAGAGAGGGGAGGCAGGTAAGCCTTAGTGGTTAGAGGGGGGGAAGGCAGGTAGCCTAGTGGTTAGGAGGGGGGAGGCAGGTAGCCTAGTGGTTAGAGGGGGGGAGGCAGGTAGCCCAGTGGTTAGAGAGGGGGGAGGCACCGGGTAGCCTAGTGGTTAGAGGGGGAATGGCAGGTAAGCCTAGTGGTTAGAGGGGGAGGCAGGTAGCCTAGTGGTTAGAGGGGGGAGGCAGGTATAGCCTAGGGTTAGAGGGGGGAGGCAGGTAAGCCTAGTGGTTAGAGGGGAGGGGGCAGGTAGCCTAGTGGTTAGAGGGGGGAGCAGGCCAGCCAAGTGTTTAGAGGGGGGAGGCAAGGTAGCCTATGTGTTAGATGGAGGGAGGCAGGTAGCCCTAGTGTTGAGGAGGGGAGGCAGGATAGCCTAGTGATTTAGAGGGGGGAGGCAGGTAGCCTCGTGGTTAGAGGGGGAGGAGTAGCCTGGGTGGTTAGAGGGGGGGGGAAGGGCGCTAGCCTAAAGTGGTTTGGAGGGGGAGGCAGGTAGCCTAGTGGTCTTAGAGGGGGAGGCAGGTAGCTCCAGTGCCAGAGGGAGCGGTATAGGTTAGAGGGGGGGCAGGTAGCCTAGTGGTTAGAGGGGGGAGGCAGGTAGCCTAGTGGTTAGAGGGGGAGGCAGGTAAGCCTAGTGTTAGGGGGGAGGCAGGTAACCTAGTGGTTAGAGGAGGGAGGCAGGTAACCTAGTGGTTAGAGGGGGGAGGCAGGTAGCCTAGTGGTTAGAGGGGAGGCAGGTAACCTAGTGGTTAGAGGGGGAGGCAGGTAGCCTAGTGGTTAGAGGGGGGAGGCAGGTTAACCTAGTGGTTAGAGGGGGAGGCAGGACCTAGTGTTAGAGGGAGGGAGGCAGGTAGCCTAGTGGTTAGAGGGGGAGGCAGGTAGCCTAGTGGTTAGAGTGGGGGGAGGCAGGTAGCCTAGTGGTTTAGAGGGGGAGGCAGGTAGCCTAGTGGTTAGAGCGTTGGACTAGTAACCAAAGGTTGCTAGATCGAATCCCTGAGCTGACAAGGTAAAAATCTGTGTTCTGGCCCCTGTTCACAAGGCAGTTAACCCACTGTTCACCGGTAGGACCGTCATTATAAATAAGAATTTGTTCTTAACTGACTTGCCTAGTTAAATATAAAGATAGACTAAAATAAATAAATTCAGGCCTGTCTGGATAAGTCACCCACATCAAATACCATTTCACTGCTGTTTCTACGGCAACGGCCCACTTTATTATCAGTTATGTGTTGGTCCAGGGTGTGTCACCTGTTGCCAGCTCCGTAGGCTGTATCAGACTGATGGGGATGAACGTTAGGGGTTGCGGATTAGACTGACTCAGTATCTAACAGTAGTCTCACCTGTTGCCAGTCCGTACGGCTGTATCCCAGACTATGTACAGTGTTCTGGCTGATTGTTGAATGAAGACCGGGTCTATGAAGACGTTTCCCGTCCAGGAGGACGTTGTTGGAGCAGCCGTGTGACCCGCGCCTGGCCCTGCAGTATGAACGGCTGCAAGCAGGCGGAGCCAGGTCAAAGTTCCGGTACTCCAACAGTCGGCAGTCCAGCTCGGTGGAGAACTGGATCTCCTGCAGAGCCGGGCTGAGCTGACGCCACGATACCACCGCTCCACTGGCGAAGAACACCCGCGGCTCCTGTGCCCCGATGACCAGGTACTCTTGCTCCTGGGGCAACTTCCTGTCTGGCAGGAAGGGCGGAGTCGACGTGACGGCACTGGAGAACGGAATAGACAGACGGACAGAGGAGATGTGAGTGTGAATCTAATATACAACTAAAGTGGCAGTAGTACAATGTTCCAATACTAGAGACTTCAAGATGAAACACCAGAAAATAGCAACAAAAAAAGACCAATAGTGATTTTCTGGAAAGTTTTCCACTTTGTGTGACAGTGCTACAGTACCTGTGCCCACAGCTGCTCCAGGTTGTGTTACAGTAACCATGTGGCCCAGCCTGCTCCAGGCTGGTGCTACAGTACCTGTACCCAGCTGCTCCAGGCGGTGCTACAGTACCTGTACCGCCCAGCTGCTCCAGGCGGTTGTTACAGTACCTGTGCCCAGCTGCTCCAGGTTGTGTTAGGCCAGTGACTCTGTACCTGTACCCAGCTTGCTCCAGGCGGTGCTACAGTACCTGTGCCCAGCTGCTCCAGGCGGTGCTACAGTACCTGTACCACAGCTGCTTCCCGGGCAGGTGCTCCAGTACTGGCCGCTGCTCCACTTTTACGACCAGCTGCGGTGCTTCAGTACTGCTCGCTCAGCGTGTACAGTAACTTGCCAGCTGCTCCAGGCGTTGTGTTACAGTACCTGTGGCCCAGCTTGCTCCAGGCGGTTGTGCTACAGTACCTCTCCGCAGGCGGTGACATCTGTCCGCTGCTCCAGGCGGTGTGCTACAGTACACTCTGCCAGCTGCCCCTCAGTGCGGATGACAAGTACCTGTGGCCAGCTGCTCCAAGGCGGTGCTAACAGTACCTGTACCCCCAAGCTGCTCCAAGCTGCTCCAGGCGGTGCTACAGTACCTGTGCCCAGCTGCTCCAGGCGGTGCTACAGTACCTGTGCCTAGCTGCTCCAGGTGGTGGTAGAGGTGCAGCTGTATCTGTGCCAAGGTGAGAGACACGCCCAGGGAGGGCACGGACCAGGGGGCGAAGCATGAGTCGACCCGGGTACAAGCTGCCAGCGCCGTAGGGGACACCAGCTGGTCACAGGGCAGAAGCTGGGACCCCGAGGAACCCTGCTGAGAACCTGACTCACTGTCAGAACTGTAAAGAGATACATAAAGAAATATTAAAAAGATTAACAGTTTATAAATCTGACTCACTGGGATGGAGAGAGGAGAAAGAACAATTAGCAACACTTCCAGTATTTTGTTAATATATATTTTCTACCTCCCGGTCTGACCCAGGGAGAGAGGAGAAAGAACAATTAGCAACACTTCCAGTATTTTGTTAATATATATTTTCTACCTCCCGGTCTGACCCAGGGAGAGAGGGGAACAGCACGTGTTTCACTATAGTCAGTCCTGTATTCACCTCAGAACTATTCTCCAGAACACTTTCCTGACTGACCCCCGGAGACAGCCGAGAAACACAGAACGACCCAGTAAGAAATGCAGAACCTTTAAGGTGACGTCTCCATGGCAGTGAAAGGTTTGGGCCGATACGTTGTATTGTATTTGATACCAACACTAACCGTGACATCTACAGACACATAAGACTCCAGATTTAAAAGAAAGATATCATTGAAATTGAAAAGAAAATAGGAAGAGAGGAAAGTGTTCAGGAAGTGTATTGTCCTCCCCTACATCCTCCCCTAAATCCTCCCCAACATCCTCCCCTACATCCTCCCCTGCATCCTCCCCTGCATCCTCCCCAACATCCTCCCCTACATCCTCCCCAACATCCTCCCCTACATCCTCCCCTACATCCGGTCGGGTGTCTAGGTAAACTGTTTCTGCTGCTGTTGCCTGGAGACGGGCTGGAGGGACATTAACAAGGTGTCATGGAGGATGACTGGCTGGAAGGACATTAACAAGGTGTCATGGAGGATGACTGGCTGGAGGGACATTAACAAGGTGTCATGGAGGAGGACTGGCTGGAGCAGAGACATTAACAAGGTGTGCATGAGGGAGGACTGGCTGGAGGGAACTTAACAAGGTGTCGATGGGGAGGACTGGGCTGGAGGAATCATTAAAGAAGAGGTGTCAATGGAGGTGACTGGCTGGAGGGACATTAAGCAAGGGGTCATGGAGGATGGACTGGCTGGAGGGCATTAACAAGGTGTCATGGAGGAAGGAACTGGCTGGAGGGACATTAACAAGGTGTATGGAGGAGGACTGGCTGAGAGGGACATTAAGGTGTCATGGAGGAGGACTGGCTGAGAGAATAAGACAGGTGTGCATGGAGGGAGGATGGCTTGGAGGGACATTAACAATGTGTCATGGAGGAGGACTTGGCTGGAGGACATTAACAAGGTTCATGGAGGGGACTGGCTGGAGGACATTAACAAGGTGTCATGGAGGGGACTGGCTGGAGGGACATTAACAAGGTGTCTGGCATGAGATGACTGGCTGGAGGACATTAAACAAGTGTATGGAGGAGGAGCGCTTGGAGGGACATGAACAAGGTGTCATGGAGGGGAGATGGCTGGAGGACATTAAAAGGTGTGTCATGGGAGGACCTGGTGGAGGGCCACTTAACCAACGGTGTCATGGAGGAGGACTGGCTGGAGGACATTAACAAACGGTGTCACTGGAGGAGGACTGGCGAGGACATTAAGCAGGTGTCATGGCGAGGAAGGACTGGGTGGGAACAGTTCTGCAAGATTGGAGGAACAATTAACAAGGTGTCATGGAGGAGGGACTGGCATGGAGAGAGTTTACAAGGCGTGCAGTGGAGAGAATGGCTGGAGGGACATTGAACAAGGTGTCATGGAGGAGGACTGCGCTTGGAGGGACAATTAACGAAGGTGTCATGGAGGAGGACTTGGTGAGGACATTAAGGTCATGGAGAGACTGGCTAAGAGACTCTAAAAGTGTGATAGGGGGCTGCTGCGTAATAAAGTCAGGAGAGACTGGCTGGAGGGACATTTATACAGAGGTGTCATGGAGGACAGGACCTGGTGGTAGGACATTAACAATGGGTGTCATGGAGGAAAGACTGTGCTGGAGCGACACTTAACTAAGGTGTCACTGGAGGATGGATGGCCTGGCAGGCAGTTAACAACAGTGTCATGGAGGAGACTGGCCGGGAGGGACATTAACAAACGTTGTCACGGAGGATGACTGCCTGGGTGGAAGGACCATAACAAGGTGTCATGGAGGAGGACTGGCTGGAGGGACTTTAACAAGGTGTCATGGAGGAGGACTGGCTGGAGGGGACATTGAACAGAGGCGCTGTGGGCATAACGTGCAGCGAGCACGGACTGGGAGGGACAGTTACACGTTTAGTTGTAGTCATGGAGGAGGGACTGTCGATGGAGGACATTAACAAAGTGTCATGAGGAGGACTGAGCATGGCGAGGGACATTAAACAAGGTGTCCATGGGATGGACTAGGATCAGCGAGGACATTAACAAAGGTGTCATGGAAGGACTGGCTGGAGCACTTACAAGTGTTCATGGAGGAGGACTGGCTGGAGTGAATTAACAGGTGTCAATGGAGGGACGGACTCGGCCTGGAAGTGACAGTTAACAAAGGGTGGGTCATGGAGCTCCGCCTCAAATCCTCTCACTCTCTCTCCTCCTTCCAGCTCCTCTGCTCTCTTCTCCTCTTCCTCATGTCTCCCTCTCGTTCCTCCTCTCTGCAATCCTTCCATCTATTCTCGCCCCCTGACCGTACTCCTCTCCGCTGCCTTCCTCTCTGTCAGTCGCGTGCCCTCCACACTGCCTCCTCCTGGTACCCCTCCTCATTTGTCCGTTCTCTCATCTCTGCTGCATCGCTCCTTCCACCTACACCTCTCCACTCAAGGTAAGCAAGGAAGGGAGTCTGTTTGCCGCTGACAGCCACTTGGTGTGCTTGGACAATGTCAGTAGGTTGATCTGAACTGGGCCAGGTCACTGGTCCCCCACTGCGCTCACTGACCACGCCACAGCACGTCACACACACAGCACACACACAACTACAACTCACACACACACGCGACACACAACACACACACACACACACACACACACACCAGCACACTACACACCATAAATCCCTCACACCACACCACACCACACAACACACAAACACCCAGCACACACACACACACACACACAACACTACGAATCAGGTGTGTGAAGGGAGTGTTAAGGTCGGTCCTCCTCACCTCTGTTGTCTCCTCGTCTGGTGTTGTTGAGGACTGATTCGCTCACAAAGGGTTTTTTCAAGAGGTCCCAGATCTTTGCTTCATTGGTCAGCGGTCGGCTGGGCAGGGTAGTCGCAGGCGGCTGCGTCTCTGCATAGGGCTGAATCTCGGTAGGGGAGAAGGGTGCTGAAGCTCGTCCCAATAAACTCCAGTCTGATCGGCACCTTGCAGAACAGAACGCCAGACATACTGAGAATCAACACGATCTCTATTATTTTTAATCAACTAATGGCTGGTTGACCTGACGAATGCTGACCTCTGAGAGAGGAGCTGGAGGAGGGGAGGTGGGAGGGGAGGAGAGCTGGGAGGAAGGAGGTGGGGAGGGGAGGGAGCTGGGAGGGAGAGGAGTGGGAGGAGAGGAGAGGCTGGGAGGAGAGGCGTGGGAGCGGGAGGAGAGCTGGTGAGGAGAGGAGGTGGGAGGATGAGGGAGAGCTGGGAGGAGAGGAGCTGGAGGTAGGAGTGGGAGGAGAGAGGTGGGGAAGGGGAGAGAGCTGGGAGGAGAGGCTGGGAGGAGGAGCTGGGAGGAGAGGGCTGGGAGGAGAGGAGAGTGGGAGAGGAAGGAGAGCTGGGAGGAGAGAGGTGGAGGGAGAGGAGAGTGGGAGGAGAGGAGTGGGAGGAGAGGAGATCTGGAGGAGAGGAGAGCTGGGAAGAGGAGGCTGGGTAGGAGAGGAGAGCTGGGAGAGAGGAGAGCTGGGAGGAGAGGAAGGTGGAGGAGAGGAGGTGGACGGAGAGGAGAGCTGGGAGGAGAGGAGCGTGGGAGGAGAGGGTAGAGCTGGGAGGAAGGTTGGGAGGAGTAGGAGCAGCTTAGGAGTGA
>NW_019948495.1:0-15317 GCF_002910315.2 Salvelinus sp. IW2-2015
AGAAAAGGAAACAGTAACCCTACACAGCGACGTCCTTAGCACCAAGAAATCCCTCGTAAGCCCAATCACCCCTAACCCTAGACCCTATAACCCTTTATGTTCGACCCCCTAAACCCTAACCCCTAACCCTAATCACCTAACGCCCTAACCCTAAACCCTAACCCTTGAACCCTAAAAGGCCCTAACGGGCCGAGAACACCACTGAACACCCCCTAACCCAACCCTAAACCTAACCCGACCCCTAGCACTCTTTAACTCCTGCCGGCAGAGACACCTAAACCTGACCCACTAACCCCCCTAACCCTAAACCCTAAACCCTAACACCCAACCCCTAATCCCCTACGAGCCCTCGACACACTCGACGACAGCGTCACGCTACCCTACACCCTAACCCTAACCCCTCACACCTGAACACCTAACCCCTAACCCCTAACCCTAACCCTAAACCCTAACCCTAACCCCTAAACCCTAACCTAAACCCCTAACCCTAACCCTAACCCTACCCCTAACCCCTAACGCCCTACACCCTATACCCATACCCTGAACACCTACACCCTAACCCTAAGACCGCCTAGACATGAACTTGCACGCGATAGCTCCGATACCTCAATACCGTATAACGGAATCCCACTAAACCTAGACCACGCTAAACCTAACCTTAACCCAACCTTAACCACTCTAAAAACCCCATACCTAACCCTTAACCTAACCTTTAACCCTAACCCTCCTATTCCCACTCTGACCAACTGGACGGACAGTCTTTAACACCAACCCATGGGTAAATCTTACAAGTGGCTAGAATCCATCGCGGTCTACAACTTTGGCCGGTGCGCCCGGACCCCCGGCTTGCGCCAATGGGCTCGCTGGCGTATATGTGAATAGTGGGGAGTGCAACCATATACCTTTCCGCGGGTACTGCCTTTCGGCCTTCCAACGTGTCAGAGATGGACAGTGGTCACGCGACTCCAAAACTATAACGCCTAACCTCACCTTCCCTCGGTTTTCACGAGTTTCCTAACGGGTACGGTAGATGGTGATGGTGGTAACCTCTAACCGATCTAATAGATACTCAGAAATCGCTATGCATCTAATCGTCTAATGAACCCTTGGCGCTTTCTACACTTGCTGGCACCACCAGCTTTCCTCAGGGACACTTACCACCATTTATGGAGATGAGATTGAGTCCTTCATTTAGTTGTTGCTTCTCTGCGGTCACTCACACATCTTTCTACATGTAATTTTTCGTGATAGGTATGATATGCTGATACTTCTATTCTAGCGTAATTATAAAGTAGCAGGCAACAGGATTTTAGCATAAGCAATTTAGAGATATCTTAAGATGATATGGCCAAAGTGACGGGTCTGAATAATTTCAGACAACACTAGATCCGGTACATTAAATATTACAATTATTACGAAATCAGCCTTTACTGAGCAATTGACTTTTATTCAAGCGATCACTAATTACTCTTGCATGGTGGATGGGAATCAGCTCCATTGGGCAATAAATCCTGCACCTTGCTTTACGCCATATTACTAGACGTGTGTGATGGGAGTAGAAGATGGCACTGGGACCTATATTGTTGTTCCAATAACACTAGCATTTCTTATTACCTAGGTTTAGGTATGGCGCTGTTTAGACACATATAGAGTTCTTGTGCCCCACGAATCCATTATTCACAGATTTCATAAACATATCATCACAGTGCATCCATTCATCATTAAGGTTACATATACTGCCAATTCTCATAATACAGCGACTTAGATAGTCAAGCTTCTTCAATTTACATATTTATATTTTTTCCTTGTGATATGTGGACAATCACAGCATTGATATATAATTCATAGATAGATAGACATGGAGCGGTACATATGTATTACACCTAGAGTATACTATCTCTATTGAGTACCCCATCAGAGCACTCTAGGCCTTATACTTCATAATATCCGTTAACCATCACTATATTAGAGTATTTAAGGATACATTAAATCCACAGAGCTATCTACGGATCTACTCAGGATGGATACAATACTAGCAAGCAAGACTCGGATATGCAATAAAAGTATATACACGTCTGAGTTAGGCTGTACATCTTTAGAGAAGAGCGAACTATTCAACGAGTTTTGTAATGAACCCATTTTACAACCAACTACATTTGGCCGCGCGTCGTGCTCCACAATTGTGCAGCGAGAGGAGAGAGACAGTGAGGAGATCACACTGATCCGCTTTGCCTTAGGACGCTTAACCTCAATTGCCTAGTCTCACTACCTTAACCTCTCCCCGAGAGAGCCACCTCGGACGGCCTAACCTTAACCTCTCCCCAAACCCCACACTAACCTTAACCTCTTCCCAACCCCACGCCTAACCTTAACCTCTCCCTAACCCCACGCCTAACCTTTAACGCTCTCCTCCAAACCCCACGCGCTAAGCCGTTAACCTCTCCCCAAACCCTACTCCTAACCTTAACCTCAGTCACCAACGCTAGCTAACCTTAACCTCCTCCCAACACGCCCAACGACTAACCTTAAACCTCTCCCAAACATACTCCTAACTTAACCTCCTCCCCAAAAAACCCCATCCTAACCCTAACCTCTCCCAGAAAAACCCCACGCCTAACCTTAACCTCTCCCCAAAACCCCGACGCCTAAGCCTTAGCGGGGTCGCCTAGAAAAGGCCACGCGCTAACGTAGGACCTGTCCCAAAACCCACCACGCCTAAGCCTTAACCTCTCCCCAAACCCCACGCTAACCTTAACCTCTCCCCAAACCCCACGCCTAAAAACTTAAACATCTCCCCAAACCCCACGCTCAACCTTAACCTCTCCCTAACACCCACGCCTAACCTTAACCTCTCCCAACCCCACGCCTAACCTTAACCTCTCCCAAAACCCTACTCCTAACCTTAACCTCTCCACAGCATCCTCGTTTTCCTCCTCTTTCAACACCAGGCCAGAGACCTTACCGCAGCGCCATTATCCTTATAAGCCATTCTGTAACCTTCACCTCTCCCCAAAGACCGCCTGTAACAAACCTACCTTAAACCTCTCCCCAAACCCACCCTCCGACCTCTTAACCCTCCCTAACCATACGCCTAACCTAACCTCTCCCCATTGAATTTGCCCATCGCCGTCAACCTTTAAGTAAGCGCTCTCCCCAAACCCACGCCTAACCTTAACCTCTCCCCCAAACCATACGTCCTTGATATCCTATTAACCTTTGCCCCAAACGCCACGCATAACCTTAACCTCCTCCCCAACCCCACGCCTACGCTTCATAGTGTCTTACCACAACCCCCTAATCAGGGTTCTCATCCTAGATTTAATCAGCCCTACCTCGCCTGCCTTCACCCTAATCTCTTGACTCACCTACTATGGAGGAGGAGTCGATTCTGCACACTAAATCACTAAAAAGCGAGCGCAACACTTCCTCTGCTCTCTTCTCCCTTGTCGTGCATCAACTACTAGAATCAAGCCATGTGTACCATATCATCCCCCTAGTACCACATTTTCACCAGAGAATCAGGAGTCTGACACAAAATCAAACTCAACACACTATTCTGCATACTATGTTCCAGACCACACTTTACATACCGAGCTTCCGCAAATTGACTTACGATGAATAATTCAGCATTCAGAAGAACATAATTAAAGGACCTCTCACCATAAGCAAGATTCAGTAGTTCGAGCTCTCTACCACAAGACCCCACTCACCATTTCCATTTTCGACAGATGAAGTTCATTACAAACATACACAGCCAGACTCGGTCAAGTCTGAGCCGGAGTTAACAATTTCCGATGATAGAGCAGTACTTATGAACCTTGCCATGTAAGCAAATTTAATATAAAGCTTAGAGATTTGGTGGGATGCCACGACTCTGCAATTAGTTTATATTCGACAATCAATACATCAAGGAGAAACCAAACACATCTATCGAGGAAACCCGAGAGCTTCAAGTCACAAGCTAACCTGTAATAACATTAAAAGGGCACAACCCTCACAAACGGCACTGCATACACACCACTTTAACCTATTGAGAGACCCATCATCTACCCACATCTACCATATCATATGGGCTTACAGCTCACAGTCATAGGCTGGACCTGTGGCGAGGTTCGGATAGAGGGTAGCAAAAACGAACGGATGTGGATTCCCAGCCCTATCAGGCACAATAAGCCAAATGGCTGGAAACGAAGTTTTAGAAAATGGGTTTTAACCAGACCAGGCAAATGGGATGGAGGAGAGAGACATGGTTTTATTTATATTTAATCTATACTCCGATATATTCTAGTTTTGTTCGGTTTTAGCTTTGGCATTCCTTTTCTTAGGTTTTCCTTTCTTTTTAACAAGAATAAAACAATAAAACCAACCTAAATGCAACAATATTGCTTTTTATGTTTAATCATTTAACAACAATTATGGGTTGAATGAATCGTTCACCACAGCATCGGCTCCTGCACTGGTCACCCAGAAAAAGAGGCATTTTAGAACTTACGTTCAGTTTTTAATTTAGGATTGAGCGAGGTGAACCTATCGGCCTTTGTATAAGTTACTCAGCAAGCCTAGCGATATAGAAGGAACTGAGTAAACTCCAGAGAGAACATGGGCCGATAGGCTGTGCAACGTAAAAACAAGATAGCTGAAACGAAACGATCAAATATATAAGTTCTAGGAACTATAACCTTTCAACGCCCCTAACCTAACCCTAACTTTGCCGAGGCCGGAGGCCGCGCCCCATGGGACCCCTACAGGCCTAATGGCTGCGCAATAGTTAAAATAAATGAGGGAAGTGGAGTGCACCCCCCATCCCTTCCCCTTGCCCGGATTTTCCACGTGTCCAATGAGATGGAAGTGGATCAACCGACGGCTCTCAAGACATAGAGAACGTAACCTTAGACCTGGAACCCTACCAGGGTCTCGAGCAGTCTCACGCCTCCTGGTCAGCTGGAGATTAAAGAACCGCCGTCCTGGTCACCCCTGTACTACGTCGGCAAGACCGGAATTGGGTCTTCCTTGCTCCTGTCCCTGCGCTCACCCTGTACACGACCGCTCCATCCGGTCACTTTCCTTTCGCTCCGTACTCACCGCCTTTGAGAAATAACAGTCCGGTCCCAGAAGTTCACCTGTACTAACCGAACCACGGCCGGCCGTGGTCTAACAAGCTGTACGAACCCGTCATCTGGTCACCTGTAACTATCCGTCCTGGCAAACTGTACGAACCCATACCTGGTCAACCCTGTACTACCCTCCTCCTGCTCAACGCTGTACTACGCCCTTCCTGGTCATCTCATGTACTACCCCTCCTGCTCACATACTGTCCCTAACACCTCTGGTCACCTGTACTACCCACCCGTCCTGGTCACCTGTACTACCCGCCGTCCTGGTCACTGTACTAGTCCGTCCTGGTCACCTGCTACTACCCCGCTTCTTGGTCACTGCGGCTGTCACTACCTCTCCTTCCTTGCAAACGGCCCCGATCGCTCGGTCACCTGTACGCATTTAAACCCCGTAACATGCGTCCTTGTTTACCCTGTCCTACCCTGCAAAGGCTGCAGGCCAGACGGCCTCTCCGTCCTGAGTCACCTGTACTACACCCCCACGGCGTCCTGGTCACCCTGTACTACCGCATCGTCCTGGTCCTCGCTCTAACCCGTCCTGGGTCACCTGTACAGACCGCCTCCCCGTCCTGGTCACCTGTACTGCCCAACCCCCGTCCGCTGGTCAGCCACCGCCTGTAACGGAACCGTCCTGGTCACCTGGCTGGTCGTGTACTGTATACACCGTCCTGGGCATTAAACACCTTGTACGCAATACACCGTCCTGGTCACCTGTACGAAGCCCGTCCTGGTCACCTGTACGAACCCCAGTCCTGGTTCCTCTTGTACTACCAGTCTGGCTGTTCACCAGTGCCTCGTCCTGGGTCACCTTAGTTCAACGAGGACCAGTCCTGGTCACCTGTACTAACCACGTCCCGGTCACCTGACTACACCTATAACTTGTGAGCGTCTTTGTACTTAGATCCAGGTCTAAAGGTAACTGAAAGGCGGTCCCTCTGAGTCACCTGTTACGAACCCGTCCTGGTCAACTGTAACCGACTACTCCGCCGCCCCTCCTGGTCACCTGTACTACCCCTTTCCTGGTCACCTGTACTACGCCGTCCTGCTCACGCTGTATACCCCTGTCCTGGTCCACCTGTAGATAACCCCGTCCTGGTCACGCTGTTACTAACCCGTCCTGGTGACCTGTACGAACCCGTCTGGTACAAATGTACTAACGCGTCCTGGTCACCTGTACTAACCCGTCCTGGTCAGCCCATGTACTAACCGTCCTGGTCACCTGTACTACCCCATTTCTTTCACCTGTACTAACCCCCGTCCTGGTCACCTGGTACTACCCCGTCCTGGGTCCTGTACTACCCGTCCTGGTCACCTGTATACCCTCCGTCCTAGTCACCTGACGAACCCGTCTCTGGTCACCTTGTACTAACCCCGTCCTGGTGCACCTGTACTACCCCGTCCTAAGTCACTGTAGAACCCGTCCTGGCACGCTGTACTACCCGTCGGCCTCTTCGTCCATCATGACAGTGTTGTGAGATAGTCGGCTATATCACCTACCTGACCCCGTCCCTGGTCACCTGTACTACCCTAGTTACTCCATTTGCCTTTAACCTCCTGGTCACCTGTACTAACCCCGTCCTAGAGCGCCTGTACGAACCCGTCCCTGGTACCTGTACTCCCCGTCCTGGTCACCTGTACTACCCGTCCTGGTCACCCTGTACTACCCAATAGGCCGTCCTGCTCACCTGTACTAGATCATCCACAGACCTTCGCTAGGTTCAAACCTGTACTAACCCGTGCCGAGTCAACCTGTTAATTAGCCCCCGTCCTGGTCATACCTGTTACTACACCGCTCTCTGGTAACGCCCTGTAACTAACCCTCCTGCCCTCGCTCTCCCCTTACTACCCGTTGGATTCAAACCTTGTACTAGGCCGGAAGAACCTAATGTCGCAGGTCCTGAGAATATGCATGTCTTGTACCATAAACCCGTCCTGGTCACATGTACGCAATCCTAACCAGGTCAGATTTAACACCGTCCTGGTCACCTGTTACGAAAAACACCGTGCCTGAGTCACCCTGTTACTACCCCGTCCTGGTCACCTGTACGAACCCGTCCTGGTCACCTGTACGAACCCGTCCTGGTCCCTGTACTACCTCCGTCCTGGTACTGTGACTACCCTTCCTGGTCACTGTACACCCCGCCCCTGCTCAACACTGTACTAACACCTTCTGGTCACCTGTACTAACCCCGTACCTGGTCACCTGTATACCGTCCTGGTCCACCTGTACGAACCCCGTCCTGGTCAACGTTACGAACCCGTCCTGGTCCACCTGTACTACCCCGTCCTTGGTCCACTGTACTGACACCCGACCGTCCTGGTCACCTGTACGAACACCGGTCCTGGTCCACCTGTACGAACCCCTGTCCTGGTTCACCTGTACGAACCCGTCCTGGGTCACCTACGTTACACCGGTTCCACAGCCGAGCCCCCGGTCCTGGTCACCTGTAGCGAACCTCCGTGCGCGTGTGTCTACGACCCTGCTAACTACCCGCGCGTCCTGGTCACCCTGTTTACGAACCCGTCCTGTACACCTGTACGAACCCAGTCCTGGTCCACCTTACTACCACCGCCTGGTCACCTGTACGAACCCGCTCCTTGCGCGTCACCTGTACTACTACCCCGTCCTGGTTCACCTGTCACTACCGCGCCTTCCTGGTCACCTGTACGAACCCGTCCTGGTTCACGCTGTTAGCTACCTGGGTACTGGAACTTCCGTCTCGTCTACCTGGTAAACTACCTGGGCCGTCCTGGTCACCTGTACGAACCCGACGTCCTCCCGTCACCTGCTCCGACCGCACGGATGGAACCCGCAGGGCCTTGGTCACCTGGTACTAGGAGCCTACTCCGTCCTGGTCACTCTGTCACCTCACCCCCGTCCTGGGTTCACCTGTACTACCCGCTGTCCGTCCCTGGTCACCTCGTGTACTACCCCCTCACCACTGGCGCGGGTCCTAAGGCTCACCTGTACGAACCCGTCCTGGTCACCTGTACTACCCCGTCCTGGTCACCTGTACTACCCCCGTCCTGGTCACCTGTACTACCTATATACACACCAAGGAGTGGTCTGACCTTCTGTGCCAGCAGTTCTCTGCGAGTCCTCAACTCCATTCCATAGTCTTGGCACGCCCGACAATCTACAGCTGGCTCGGACTTCGCCCTTCAGACGGCGGCCCTCCACGGGCGGAACATATTAGAGGTGACAGGGTGGGCCCCTCGGAGTGGGCGTCAGTTGCTCAGGGTGTACAAACAAGTAAAATCAACCCTTAGACCATCAGACACAAACATCTCACCATCATCCCCCGTCCACCATCCAACACACGGACCGCTTTATGTGCTCGCCCACCTCTTAATCTACGCGAACCCGGCGGAAAGCGGAGCACCCCCCCACTCATCACTGCCCTGTCCTCGCCATCGCGGCGACCGTAGTGGAGGAAAAGGTGCCCCACCCAGTTTTTACGTTCCTCGGCGTCCAACATCCAACGGGACCACCTTGAAATTTGGTCCACACACTGAACAGCGTGGTGAAAACGCCCAACGCGCCCGGCCCCCGCAGCACGCGCCTCTTCAAGACCTCGGAGGATGAAGAATGTCGGCTTGTCCACCAACAGACTCCTCAGCAAATGTTACAGTTGCCAAACTCGACGACGCTATCTAGTGGTGGGCTGCTCTCACCGCTGGTACGGCAAACTCTCCGCGCGGCCTAAGGCTCACAATGGCTCTCCTGTGAAGGGGTAGTGGGTCTGACAACGGACATCACCGGGAGGGCAAACTACCTGCCCTCCAAGGAACAACACATAGCAGCACCGATGTACAGGAAAGCCCATAAAAGATCATCAAGGACAACAACACCCACGAGCCACTGCTGTTACCCCACTATCAGTCCAGAAGGCGAGGTCAGTACAAGGTTGGCAGTAAAAGGCGGACCGAGCAGACTTGAAAACAAAAAAGAAAAAAAAAAAGCTTCTAATCTCAAGGCTATCAGAACCGTTAAAAAACCAGCAAACAGCTACATGAGTGGCTATGCTCGACAACATACTGACTCAACTCCAGCCACTTCAATAATGGAAAATTGATGTAAAATGTATCCTCGCCATTTAAGTAACAATGCCACTTAACTATAGATGTTTACATACCACTACATACTCACTCATATGTATATACCTGTATCTATAAATCTACTGCATCTGGTGCCTATGCCAATTCTGTACCATCACTCATTCATATATTCTGTATGTGTACTATTCTTCATCCTTTACAACTTGTGGTAGTAAGGTAGTTGGTTGTGAATTGTTTAGGGCATTAGATTTACTTCATTGGTTATTCTAGAATTGTAGCAGCATTTTTGCTACAACTAGCATTTTAATCTGTCTAACGCATTGTGTATGTTGATCCAATACTAATTGATTTTGATTTTAATTTGATCAGAGAGGAGAGCTGGATGAAGGTGCTGCACAGAAGATGATCTGGCCTCCACAATCACCCCCCGACCTCACCCATTAGTTTGAGATTGTTTTGGGATGAGTTTGGACCACGGAGTGAAGGAAAAGCAGCCAACAAGTGTTCAGCATATGTGGGAACTCCTTCAAGACTTCACCTGGAATTAAAGTATTCCAGGTGAAGCAGGTTGAGAGAATGCCAAGAGTGTGCAAAGCTGTCATCAAGGCAAAAGTTGGCTACTTTGAAGAATCTAAAATCTAAAATATATTTTGATTTGTTTAACACTTTTTTGGTTACTACATGATTCCATATGTGTTATTTCATAGTTTTGATGTCTTCACTATTATGGCAACTGTAGAGACTATAGAGGAAACGTTGAAGATACATACAGTACCAGTCAAAAGTTTGGACACACCTACTCATTCCAGGATTTTTCTTTATTTTTTACTAGAAAATAGTACAAATAAAGAAAAATCCTGGAATGAGTAGGTGTGTCCAAACTTTTGACTGGTACTTGCTTAATTAATTAGAAGTAATATTACGGTGTTCTTTACCATGAAAAACCAAAAACCCTCTGGGTTTCTGTTAGAATGGAACGGAAAATARTGCGTTGTACAATGTGATTCCATATGTGTTATTTCATTTCAGACATTACGCAACACTAGTGAGACTCATTTCACCTATGGTAGACCTACAGTATATCGAGTTTTCTTTTTTTTTTAATGACGCGACTCTGCCAATAATTACATTTAGAGGATTGGAGGACTCTCTATGGGGCATTTTCCGTTAGATATTCTCAGATATCCTCACAGATCCTAAGGGGCTTTCATATAATTCTAAATGAATTAATAATAATAATTGCTTTGTTTAAAAAGTAACAATATTTTGGAGATTTTGTTTTCATTTAACCTAGAGTGAGCGAGATAAAGGGCAATTCGTACAACGTGGGGTGAGATATTCTCACTAATTTGTAAGTAAAGCCGATACCAACATGACGTCAGGCTACAGGATTAGAGGATTCTAAACTGTTTGCATTCATTAGACATTGTCAACACTAGTGAGACTCATTTTTCGCCTATTGGTAGGCCTACAGTATATGGAAAATATATTTTCCGTGGACGTGACTTCTCTGCCAATAATTACATTTAGAGGAATTGGAGGACTCTAAATTAATATATAATATAAGGGGATTTTCAGTTTTGATATTCTCACAGAACCCAAGGGGCTTTTTATATAATTCTAAATTCATTAATAAAAGTAATCACTTTGTTTAAAAAGTAACATAATTTTTGGAGATTTCGTTTCATTTAACCCTAAAGTGAGCCGAGAATAAGGCAAAAAAGCAGACATCTGTTCACGCTCTGACCTTAGATATTTATGTTTTCTTTATATTTTTGTTAGGTCAGGGTGTGACGAGGTGGGTACGGCTAGTTTTTGTATTGTCTAAGGGTTTTTGTATTGTTCTAGGGTTTTGTAAGTCTAGGGTATTAGGTCTATGGTGATGTGTAGGTTTATGGTGGCCTGATATTGGTTCCAATCAGAGCAGCTGTTTATCGTTGTCTTCTGATTGGGGATCATATATGGTAGCCATTTTACCTTTCTGTGTCGTGGGTTCTTGTCTATTGTGTAGTTTGCCTGTTCAGCACTTTGTATTAGCTTCACGGTTTCTTTTGTTCGTTTTGTTCGTGTTCATTCTTATAATAAAGAAGAATGTAGCCGCATACCACGCTGCGCCTTGGTCTCCTCCTTTTGACGGCCGTGACAACATCACTTGCTTATTTCAGTTCAAGACATCTCAAGAATATCATGACATATTTTGAACAATTTAATCATTATGGATCCATAACTAAAATAACATTAGCATTTTTGGAAGTGTATTTTATCATTTTTTATTAACGAAGCATTAAGATTCTGATGAAGAAATACAGTACTGTACCGTATATGCTTTTAAATATGATGGATAATAAAGCATTTTAAAGCATTTTGAAGATACAGTATAAGCCACCTGCATTTTGTTTTTTAGGCTACTGTGCAGTCTGACAAGTAAACATAGCATACAGTACATACTGTAGTAAACATGGGAAAGTGCCTAATTTCTTACTTTAGGGAGAGCAGCCGTGTCCAGACTTTCTCGGAGACCCTCAGCAGTACTCTTTAATCCTGCCTTTTATGCTTTTTCGGGAGGATCAGTCTGGACGCGAACACTTCTGAGACACAGTATTAATGAATGCAAATGCGGAGGCGTTACTGGTAAGCCACATGTGTCTCGGGATTCATCCCCAGTTTGTAATCAGTGCCCACGTCATGGTATTACTCTTCGTTTACACATCCCTCCCCCATCCTGAAAATAGGCAGAGGAACAGGCAATAACGGTCCAGGGGCCCCTTGCTGTGCCTGGTGAGCAGTTCGTCAAGTTTTCTGTTGTCAGAAGAGGAATGGGAATGTCAGTGTTGAACCGACAACCCTGACAAACCTTGCCCACATATGTTGACTCTGCGCTGTTGGAGGGTGGAGTCTCGAGAGCTCAACAGGTGTGCCTGCTGTCATGGATTGGACTCCATTCTCCTTCCTCTCCCTTTTCAATGCGTCATTCTCTAACCTCGGACTCTCCACCAATTGGCGCTGACTCTCCGCTAAGTGGAGGAGAGGACTCTCCACCCCAATTACCGCCTGGCTCTGGACAATGCATCAAGACTGTTCGGCCCTATATCTCTTCTTCAGACGGAATTTTCTCTTTCCTGATGTCTGCCTTCAATTGGAACTCGATCTCAGTCTTCAAAGTTTGAAATCTCACCCCAATGAGCCACCGTTCATCAGATGATGCCGAATGGTACCGCCCGCAGAGCCCCCATCATTTACAGTGGGCCGTATGATAGAACGGTATGATCCAATTAAAGAAATTGAAAAGTGACTCCAACACACAAAATGCTGCCGTAACATTTTAAGAATATAGCTTAAACTAACCCGCTTTTCTTAGCGCAACCATGCTTTTTTCAGTTGCGGCGCCCGTTGTCCAGCTCTTTGTTCCCTGATCCACCACGGATTGGTGTATCGGCATGCTGTTACGAAGCTCTGCAAAAACGTAATTCACGTTTTTAGTTACACCAATTATCGATTCTTTTTTGCAAATCTATTACAGGCACTACACAATGATACTTTCAAAATACTTTGTTAATTATCACTTCTTTCTTGTTTTTGGCTATAAATAAAACAGACGTCTGTTCAACCCAAAAGTGTTTAGCTAGTCTATGATGCGTTTTGGTGGTTCGCTGCAACTTCGTGTTTCTATTCGACCACTACCTGGCTCTTGCTTCATAGTCCCTCTGTGATTACTCTTGTTGGCCTAACCCTGGCCACATGTTCCTTCCAAGCCACACTCATAGACCAATAAAGACAGCTGTAGGGTATTCTGTTGTTTTGGAGGCTAGTCTTGGATCCTGCTCCATTTTGTGGTGGCATATTCACTGCTATTTTCAACTCCCTCCTATCGATTCTCTCGTATTGGCGTGTTGAAGATTCTTTGGATTGGGCCGTATGTCCATCTGTGACATCGTGTTAAGGGTGGTGGAACCGTGTGTGAAAATGGGCTTCTTACGACGATTTGTTCCAGCTGCCCCCTTCGTTGCGTGGGTGGGAAAGGCCCGTCGAGCCTTTCAGGCTCCTACAATAGGCTATAACGTTATGACGAGCAAGGAATTGCCGAATGTTCTCTACTTGATTACATGTGTACCACCATTTGTTCAATATTTATCAACATAAAATTTTGTGTAATGCACTACGTGCCCTCCTGCAGCATTAAGCATCACTGCCACAGCAGTGATGCGGGCACCCCGTTGTCAAGGTTGGGACTGGTGTTCTATCTTCGACTGTGCAAGCTCACCCATTTTTCCTCAACAACAGGTAATTATGTGCCAAACAGTTTATATTTTTGTCTTTCAATTCAGACCAGAGGACCCCTTTCTCGTGCTCAACAGTATAATGTCTGCGAGGAGGAACAGAACGAGCGTGTTCTCCTACTTGATCTCGTGGTAACTGCTCTGAAAGGAACCCCCATAGCCACGTGTGCTTTTCAGTTTTTCTTCCAATGGCCCCTTGCTGTATGGTAAGGGTTCCCGCCTTTTCATATTTCTATAATGCCACAATAACGTTAATTACGTTGTGTGAGGACCGCATCAATATCGCTCATTCCTCTGGTAACCCTCAGTCGTCGTATTTCTGGTGAAGATTGCTATCCCCGATAAGGTCGTCCTGGTCCATGAATCCTAGATATTATGCCCCTAATGCAACCAAGATTATCTCTATTGCCTAACAGAGGTTTAATAAACAGCCCGTCCTTCATTTTATCAGATGCTTCATCACCATATGTGATGTGTCCACCACACCAAAGAGCATAGCCTTTAGTATCGAAGCGTAGGCGCTTATGATAATCGCCATGTCTCGTTTTGAGAACACCTGCAATTGACTCAGAATTATGTCAATTAGCCTATCAGAAGCTTCTAAAGCCTGACATCATTTTCTGGAATTTTCCAAGCTGTTTAGAGGCACAGTCAACTTAGTGTATATAAACTTCTGCCCCACTGGAATTGTGATACAGTGAATTATTAGTGAAATAATCTGTCTGTAAACAATTGTTGGAAAAATGACTTTGTCATGCACAAAGTAGATGTCCTAACCGACTTGCCAAAACTATAGTTTGTTAAACAAGAAATGTATGAAGTGGTTGAAAAACAAGTTTTCATGACTCCAACCTAAGTGTATGTAAACTTCTGACTTCAACTGTATATTTATATATATATATATATGTCTATATATTTATTTGGATATATATTGATATTTTTTTTTTTTTTAATTATCAGAACAATTACCTTGTCTGTTTGCTTGTTATGTACTGTTTTGTAGTTTCGACCCAAATGATTCGTCTGACAAACAAATAACTTTGTGTCCTGCAGGCCCAGGCATTGATCAAAGCTGGCGAGACATTCCAAAATGTAATCTTGACATACGAAACAACCGTGGCCCAATTTGCTAAAAATTGCTACAAAAACAGGAAGAAGATCAAGCAAGCCGAGTCCCAAGCATCCACTCAAACTCCATGTGTTGGGGGAAATTTCTCGCCAGGGACCAGGCCCATATTCMATTTTTGATGGTAAGTTTGGCTATTTACAAAGCTAAAGGTACATAAAATATAGTAGCCTACACCTCATGGACTGTTATGTGTTCCACAATAATTCACTCTGTCCTCCTTTTTCAGGTATTATGGCTCGGGGTTTCTGAAGAAATCATCAAGAGATATGCTGGACCCTATGTCAGACAGGTGTTTCTGGGAACACYTTGTTTCTTTCAAGGTAGGATTATAGCAATATCTTGTTACTTTTAATAAACTATTTACATGTTTATTTCTATTATTGTACCTAATTTTGGCTGTCAGGCTAAATGTKTTTTTTTCTTCTCCAAATGCAGACAATGACCCAAAACACAATGCCGCCCGGGTTTGCATTGCAAATGAGGACATAAACTGGGTCAAGACGCCAGCAGAGTAAGTAGACCTTTATGTAGTAAAATATAAGTAAATAAATAAAAGACCTACAACACCTTGGGTAGGCCTACAGTATATCTAAAAATATTTTTTTCATCTCTACATGTAGGTCTCCTGATTTAAACCCGATCGAACTTGTTTGGCATCAACTGGAAACATCAATCCATAACTCTGCCAAGCCGACAAGCAAAGATGAACTGTTCAAGGCCATCAAGATGTTTCAGCTA
>NW_019948496.1:0-15316 GCF_002910315.2 Salvelinus sp. IW2-2015
TTGACTCTGTGTTCTGTGATTGGTCCAGCTGTTGACTCTGTGTTCTGTGATTGGTCCAGCTGTTGACTCTGTGTTCTGTGATTGGTCCAGCTGTTGACTCTGTGTTCTGTGATTGGTCCAGCTGTTGACTCTGTGTTCTGTGATTGGTCCCAGCTGTTGACTCTGTGTTCTGTGATTGGTCCAGCTGTTGACTCTGTGTTCTGTGATTGGTCCAGCTGTGACGTAGTCGATGTTGTTGAATCCTTTGTTGTTGTTTTTGTTTCCGTACTTTAGTTTTTTTTGTGAAAATTGTCAATTTTTCTATGAAATTTCCCCCAATTATTTATGTTGTGTTTTTAACTGATATTGTATTTTCATTCATGTTTCTGTTGTTGTTGTTGATTTACACTCAATATCTCTTTGAAAAGTCCATATTAGTTTGTATGATTACAGAGGAAGCTAAATGCTAATGGATGACAGTCGCTTCATTACATGGTAAATATTACTGGCTACTGGCACATTAGGCTTTCCTAGTATTAACATTATTCATGAACCTTTATGAGATTTATTAAAAAAAAAGTAATGACAACATATGTGAAATATTCACAGGAAACAATACAGCCTTCTGTTGACTAATATTCAAATTGTATTTGTCACATGGGCTGAATACAACAGGTGTCGAGCTTACACTGAAATACTTACTTACAAGCCCTTAACCAACAATGCAGTTTTAAGAAAAATACCCCCAAAAATAAGAAATAAAATGAACAAATAATTAAGAGCAGCAGTAAAATAACAATAGCGAGGCTATATACGGGGGTACCGGTACAGAGTCAATGTGGAGCTATATACAGGGGGTACCGGTACAGAGTCAATGTGGAGGCTATATACAGGGGGTACGGTACAGAGTCAATGTGAGCTATACAGGGCGTACAGAGTCAATGTGTAGGCTATATACAGGGGGGTACCGGTACAGAGTCAATGTGGAGGCTATATACAGGGGTACCGGTACAGAGTCAATGTGGAGGTTATATACAGGGTGTACCAGTACAGAGTCAATGTGGAGGCTATATACAGGGTGTTACGGTACCGAGTCAATGTGGAGGTTATATACAGGGTGTACCGGTACAGAGTCAATGTGGAGACTATATACAGGGTGTACCGGTACAGAGTCCATGTGGAGACTATATACAGGGTGTACCGGTACAGAGTCCATGTGGAGACTATATACAGGGTGTACCAGTACAGAGTCAATGTGGAGGCTATATACAGGGTGTTACGGTACCGAGTCAATGTGGAGGTTATATACAGGGTGTACCGGTACAGAGTCAATGTGGAGCTATATACAGGGTGTACCGGTACAGAGTCCATGTGGAGACTATATACAGGGTGTACCGGTACAGAGTCAATGTGGAGGCTATATACAGGGTGTACCGGTACAGAGTCAATGTGGAGGCTATATACAGGGGGTACCGGTACAGAGTCAATGTGAGGTATATACAGGGGTACCATACAGAGTCAATGTGGAGACTATACTATATACAGGGTGTACCGGTACAGAGTCAATGTGGAAGGGAAACATATAGCCCTCTGTTGACCAATTAGCCACTTCATGAGACTTCATATCTGGTCTATCATGGTGAAATATGCCTGAAAGTGCACTTACCAAATATACCTTCTAGTGTTACCTTGTATTCCTGCTTTCTAAACCATTAGATATACTGGTAGTAATTTGATAGAGGTGTTTTTCTCCCATAGGCTGGCCAATGTGAAGTAGCAAGCCTTAACTGTGCAGTCACACCGGTCGTTTATAATCTCCCTGAAATACATCAAAGTAGCAATCTATATCCCGGTGATTATCTCTGTATTAATTCACTGTATCATCTGAAGCACTTTCAAGCCTGTTTTATTTCTCTCTCTCCTACATGAAATTCAGACACCAGAGATATCTTTATGTTGTCAGAGTTGGTAACATCACAGTGGGACGTGTCACACACCCCCCCCAGCGTGTTACCAGCCTGTCAGCTTCTTTTCATTAGCATCGTTTAGAGGCAGCCTTTTAAACACAGTCCGTATACTGCAGCCCTGCTGGTCATGCTTAGTTGTCCCAGCTTAGACTCAATACTACTGCTTCTACAAGGACATACAGAAAAGAGGTCAACAAATCTGTTTACCCTCTATTTGCAAAATCGTACTTTAGTGGCTCAAAGACTCCGGGTATAAAATGCTGCTTCGGTTAGTACCGCTTCACCTCAGATCACTCCCGTGTTTCTCACCCATTCCAGACTCTGTGAATCATGTGATGTGTGTGCCAGGTGTATCATGTGTGCCAGGTGTATCTTGTGTCCCAGATGTATCTTGTGTCCCAGGTGTATCTTGTGTCCCAGGTGTATCATGTGTCCCAGGTGTATCTTGTGTCCCAGGTGTATCATGTGTGCCAGGTGTATCATGTGTGCCAGGTGTATCATGTGTGCCAGGTGTATCATGTGTCCCAGGTGTATCATGTGTGCCAGGTGTATCATGTGTGCCAGGTGTATCATGTGTCCCAGGTGTATCATGTGTGCCAGGTGTACCTGGGTTTTACTGCACACCTCAGTCAGATCAGTAGTGATTGTGGAACCAGCCAGCTCTGTTATTTATGCTCTCTGCTGTTCTCCTCCCGTACAGGAGAGAAGGTGATGCAGGATGATGAGTTCACCTGTGACCTGTTCCGCTTCCTCCAGCTGCTTGTGAAGGTCACAACTCAGGTGAGCGGTACTGTCGTCTAGCCCAAGTCACGCGAGACTTCCAGTCTGGCTCACCAGCCTACTGTTGCCCCCCCCCCCCTAGTCAATAACCAGAAACCCCGTCTCCTCTCTGTTTCCTAGTTGTGTCCCAGTTGTACTTGGAATCTTTCATTGTAGTCGTGCGTCACTATAGAACGTTGTCTTGTTGATATTCTACCGACCTTCACTGTAGTCGTGCTCACTATAGAACGTTGTCTGTGTTGATATTCTACCGACCTTCACTGTAGTCGTGCATCACTATAGAACGTTGTCTGTGTTGATATTCTACCGACCTTCACTGTAGTCGTGCATCACTATAGAACGTTGTCTGTGTTGATATTCTACCGACCTTCACTGTAGTCGTGCATCACTATAGAACGTTGTCTGTGTTGATATTCTACCGACCTTCACTGTAGTCGTGCATCACTATAGAACGTTGTCTGTGTTGATATTCTACCGACCTTCACTGTAGTCGTGCATCACTATAGAACGTTGTCTGTGTTGATATTCTACCGACCTCACTGTAGTCGTGCATCACTATAGACGTTGTCTGTGTTGATATTCTACCGACCTTCACTGTAGTCGTGCATCACTATAGAACGTTGTCTGTGTTGATTTTCTACCGACCTTCACTGTAGTCGTGCATCACTATAGAACGTTGTCTGTGTTGATATTCTACCGACCTTCACTGTAGTCGTGCATCACTATAGAACGTTGTCTGTGTTGATATTCTACCGACCTTCACTGTAGTCGTGCATCACTATAGAACGTTGTCTGTGTTGATATTCTACCGACCTTCACTGTAGTCGTGCACACTATAGAACGTTGTCTGTGTTGATATTCTACCGACCTTCACTGTAGTCGTGCATCACTATAGAACGTTGTCTGTGTTGATATTCTACCGACCTTCACTTGTAGTCGTGCATCACTATAGAACGTTGTCTGTGTTGATATCTCTACCGACCTTCCGCCTCGATGTTGAAAGACTTTCAGAATTACCTGAGAACACAGACGGGGAACACACCACGGTCAACATCATCATCTCTACGGTCGACTACCTTCTGAGAGTTCAGGTGAGCTCACCTTTTTTACAGTCTTCTTCGGGGGTTATATTGTTACAGAGCTAAACTCTGCTCAATAGAGTAATGGTACTGTTGCTGACCACTTGTCTACGTGGCTCTTCTCGACACAGGAATCAATCAGTGATTTCTACTGGTACTATTCGGGAAAGGACGTCATTGATGAACAAGGACAGCGTAATTTCTCCAAGGCAATTAACGTGGCGAAACAGGTCTTCAATACTCTCACGGAGTACATACAGGTACTGTTGATCCCAGGGCTATCCTTATTCTCCCTTGATATAGTAAAGTAAATGTTTTCACAGGCAGACTTTTATGTACCATGATGTGTGTTTTTGTTGGTGTAGGGACCGTGTACTGGGAACCAGCAGAGTCTAGCTCACAGCCGTCTGTGTTGTTGTGTTGTAGGGACCGTGTACTGGGAAACCAGCAGAGTCTAGCTCACAGCCGTCTGTGTTGTTTTGTGTTGTAGGGCCCGTGTACTGGGAACCAGCAGAGTCTAGCTCACAGCCGTCTGTGTTGTTGTGTTGTAGGGCCCGTGTACTGGGAACCAGCAGAGTCTAGCTCACAGCCGTCTGTGTGTTGTGTTGTAGGGCCCGTTGTACTGGGAACCAGCAGAGTCTAGCTCACAGCCGTCTGTGTTGTTTTGTGTTGTAGGGACCGTGTACTGGAACCAGCAGAGTCTAGCTCACCAGCCGTCTGTGTTTTTTGTTGTAGGGACCGTGTACTGGGAACCAGCAGAGTCTAGCTCACAGCCGTCTGTGTTGTTTTGTGTTGTAGGGACCGTGTACTGGGAACCAGCAGAGTCTAGCTCACAGCCGTCTGTGTTTTTGTGTTGTAGGGACCGTGTACTGGGAACCAGCAGAGTCTAGCTCACAGCCGTCTGTGTTGTTTGTGTTGTAGGACGTGTACTGGGAAGCAGCAGAGTCTAGCTCACAGCCGTCTGTGTTGTTGTGTTGTAGGCGCCGTTGTACTGGGAAACCCAGCAGAGTCTAGCTCACAGCCGTCTTGTTGTTTTGTGTTGTAGGACCGTGTACTGGGAACCAGCAGAGTCTAGCTCACAGCCGTCTGTGTTGTTGTGTTGTAGGGCCCGTGTACTGGGAACCAGCAGAGTCTAGCTCACAGCCGTCTGTGTTGTTGTGTTGTAGGGACCGTGTACTGGGAACCAGCAGAGTCTAGCTCACAGCCGTCTTGTGTTGTTGTGTTTTTGTTTGTAGGGACCGTGTACTGGGAACCACAGAGGTCTAGCTCACAGCCGTCTGGTGGTGTTGTTGTAGGGACCGTGTACTGGGAACCAGCAGAGTCTAGCTCACAGCCGTCTGTGTTGTTTTGTTGTTGTAGGGCCCGTGTACTGGGAACCAGCAGAGTCTAGCTCACAGCCGTCTGTTTTTTGTTGTAGGGCCGTGTACTGGGAACCAGCAGAGTCTAGCTCACAGCCGTCTGTGTTTTTGTGTTGTAGGGACCGTGTACTGGGAACCAGCAGAGTCTAAGCTCACAGCCGTCTGTGTTGTTGTGTTGTAGGGACCGTGTACTGGGAACCAGCAGAGTCTAGCTCACAGCCGTCTGTGTGTTTTGTGTTGTTAGGGACCGTGTACTGGGAACCAGCAGAGTCTAGCTCACAGCCGTCTGTGTTGTTGTGTTGTAGGGACCTGTGTATGGGAACCAGCAGAGTCTAGCTCACAGCCGTCTGTGTTGTTGTGTTGTAGGGCCGTGTACTGGGAACCAGCAGAGTCTAGCTCACAGCCGTCTGTTTGTTGTTGTTTGTAGGGACCGTGTACTGGGAACCAGCAGAGTCTAGCTCACAGCCGTCTGTGTTTTTGTGTTGTAGGGCCGTGTACTGGGAACCAGCAGAGTCTAGCTCACAGCCGGCTGTGTTTTTGTGTTGTAGGGACCGTGTACTGGGAACCAGCAGAGTCTAGCTCACAGCCGTCTGTGTTTTGTGTTGTAGGGACCGTGTACTGGGAACCAGCAGAGTCTAGCTCACAGCCGTCTTGTGTTTTGTTGTGTAGGGCCCGTGTACTGGGAACCAGCAGAGTCTAGCTCACAGCCGTGCTGTGTTGTTGTGTTGTAGGGACCGTGTACTGGGAACCAGCAGAGTCTAGCTCACAGCCGTCTGTGTTGTGTGTTGTAGGGACCGTGTACTGGAACCAGCAGAGTCTAGCTCACAGCCGTCTGTGTTGTTGTGTTGTAGGGTCCGTGTACTGGGAACCAGCAGAGTCTAGCTCACAGCCGTCTGTGTTGTTGTGTTGTAGGGACCGTTTACTGGGAACCAGCAGAGTCTAGCTCACAGCCGTCTGTGTTGTTTGTGTTGTAGGGACCTGTACTGGAACCAGCAGAGTCTAGCTCACAGCCGTCTGTGTTGTTGTGTTGTAGGGACCGTGTACTGGGAACCAGCAGAGTCTAGCTCACAGCCGTCTGTGTTTTTTGTTGTAGGACCGTGTACTGGGAACCAGCAGAGTCTAGCTCACAGCCGTCTGTGTTGTTGTGTTGTAGGGACCGTGTACTGGGAACCAGCAGAGTCTAGCTCACAGCCGTCTGTGGGACGCTGTCGTTGGCTTCCTCCATGTCTTCGCTCACATGCAGATGAAGCTGTCACAGGTCAGTAGCATTGGATTACTATGTAGTAGTAGCAGCACGTAGTAGCATAGTAGTAGCAGTAGTAGTTACATTAGTAGCAGTAAGTAGTAGTAGTTAGTAGTAGAAGTAGTAGTTACGTAGTAGTTACATTAGTAGTAGTAGTAGTTGTAGTAGTTACTAGTAGTAGGTGTATAGTAGTAGTAGTAGTAGTAGTAGTAGTAGTAGTAGTAGTAGTAGTAGTTGTACTAGTAGTAGGTGTAGTAGTAGTAGTAGTAGTAGTGTAGTAGTTGTGTAGTTGTAGTAGTGTAGTAGTAGTAGGTGTAGTAGTAGGTGTAGTAGTAGTAGTAGTTGTAGTAGTAGCAGCAGCAGCAGCATTAGTAGTAGTAGGTGTAGTAGTAGTAGTAGTAGGTGTAGTAGTAGTAGCAGTAGTAGTAGCAGCAGTAGTAGCAGTAGTAGTAGCAGTAGTAGTTACATTAGTAGCAGTAGTAGTAGTAGTAGTAGTAGTAGGTAGAAGTAGTAGTTACAGTAGTAGTTACATTAGTAGTAGTAAGTAGTAGTTATAGTGTAGTAGTTGTAGTAGCTGTACTAGTAGTAGGTGTAGTAGTAGTAGTAGTAGTAGTATGTAGTAGTGTACTAGTAGTAGTGTAGTAGTAGTAGTAGTAGTAGTAGTAGTAGTAGTTGTAGTAGTAGTTGTTACTAGTAGTAGGGTAGTAGTAGTAGTAGTAGTAGTAGTAGTAGTAGTAGTAGTTAGTAGTAGTTGTACTAAGTAGTAGGTGTAGTAGTAGTAGTAGTAGTAGTAAGTAGTAAGTAGTTGTAGTGTAGTAGTATTAGTAGTAGTAGTTGTTAGTAGTTGTAGTAGGTGTAGTAGTAGTAGGTAGTAGTAGTAGGTGTGAGTAGTAGTTAGTAGTATTGTAGTAGTAGCAGCAGCAGCAGCAATTAGTAGTAGGTAGGTGTTAGTAGTAGTAGTAGTAGGTGTAGTAGTAAAATAGGGTGTAGTAGTAGTAGTAGTAGGTTGTAGTAGTAATAGGGTAGTAGTAGTAGTAGTAGGTGTAGTAGTAGTAGTAGTAGTTGTACTATAGTAGGTGTAGTAGTAGTATGTAGTAGTGACTAGTATAGTTAGTAGTAGCAGCATTAGTAGTAGTAGTAGTATAGTGTAGTAGTAGTAGTAGTAGTAGTGTATAGTAGTAGTGTAGTAGTAGTAGTTGTAACTAGTAGTAGTTGTAGTAGTAGCAGCATTAGTAGTAGTAGGTTAGTAGTAGTGAGTAGTAGGTGTATTAGTAGCAGCAGCATCGTTGGCAACAGCCACATCCATGTTTTCTCGATGCTTTGAACAGTTTCTAAGTGGATGTTGTTGTGCCTCCCTTCAGGACTCGAGCCAGATAGAGTTGTTGAAAGAGTTGATGGATCTGCAGAAAGACATGGTTGTGATGCTGCTGTCCATGCTGGAAGGCAACGTGGTCAACGGAACCATCGGGAAGCAGATGGTAGACATGTTAGTAGAGTCCTCCAACAACGTAGAGATGATCCTCAAGTTCTTCGACATGTTCCTTAAACTCAAAGACCTGACGTCGTCCGACGCCTTCAAGGTTAATGTACTTTTAATGTACTTTTCTACTTTTAATGTACTTTTAATGTACTTTTCTACTTTTAATGTACTTTTAATGTACTTTTAATGTACTTTTGTACTTTTAATGTACGTTGAATGTCTTGATTAGTGTTTTTCAAATCCAGTGAAATGTTTTATTATTCTTATGAAGGAGTACGACCCGGATGGTAAAGGGGTCATCTCCAAGAGAGACTTCCACAAAGCCATGGAGAGCCACAAGCACTATACCCAGTCTGAGACGGAGTTCCTGCTCTCCTGYGCTGAGCCTGAYGAGAACGAGCTGTTGGACTACGAGGAGTTTGTGGAGCGTTTCCACGAGCCGGCCAAAGACATCGGCTTCAACGTRGCCGTGCTTCTGACCAACCTGTCTGAACACATGCCTCACGACACRCGCCTGCAGACCTTCCTGGAGCTGGCTGAGAGTGTGCTGAACTACTTCCAGCCRTACCTGGGCCGYATCGAGATYATGGGYAGTGCCAAGCGTATCGAGAGGGTCTACTTCGAGATCAGCGAGTCCAGTCGGACGCAGTGGGAGAAGCCCCAGGTCAAAGAGTCCAAACGCCAGTTCATCTTCGACGTGGTCAACGAGGGCGGGGAGAAGGAGAAGATGGAGCTGTTCGTTAACTTCTGCGAGGACACCATCTTTGAGATGCAGCTGGCCGCCCAGATGTCCGACRTCGGGGAACGGTCGGCCGTGAAGGAGGAGAGCGAGAAAGAGAAACCGGAAGAGGAGAGCCCTGAGATGGGYTTCTTCTCTGTGACCACGGTCCGGACCGCYCTGATGGCGCTACGCTACAACGTCATGTTCCTGATGAATGTAAATGTATCTCATTTGACAATATCAAAAGTATATCTACAGCCAGTACAGCCAGTTTAWWGACTACCAAGGACTTCTTTCCTCTAMAGGTTCTGTCCATGAAGAGCCTGAAGAAGCAGATGAAGAGAATGAAGAAGATGACAGTGAAGGACATGGTGATGACGCTGGTCTCCTTCTATTGGTCCGTCATCATGGGCCTGTTCCACTTCACCTTCAACCACCGTTGCCCTAAAGAGGCACACAAAAAACTATACATACACTCGGCCTAAAACGATCAGCACCACAGGTAACTTCCACAAAGCTGTTAAACGATCTGAGAGACAGCAAAGAAGGCCTTCTATTGCATTCAAAGAGGAACATAAATTTCAACATACCCAATTAGGATGCTGGCTAAAAATAACTTGAATCAGTCCATAGAGCCCCATTGCCCTTTATGGTTGTGAGGTCTGGGGTCCCGCCTCACCAACCAAGATTTCACAAAATGGGACAAACACCAAATTGAGAAGACTCTGCATCAGAATTCCTGGCAAAAAATTCCCTCCGCGTTACAACGTAGAACACCAAAATAATGCGATTGCAGAGCAGAATTAGGCCGATACCACTAATTATCAAAAATCCAAGAAAGAGCCGTTAAATTCTTACAACCACCTAAAAGGGAAGCGATTCCCAAACCTTCCTATACAAAAGCCATAACCTACAGAGAAGATGAACCTGGAGAAGGTCCCCTTAAGCAAAAGCTGGTCTAGGGCTCTGTTCACAAACACAAACACACCCCACAAGAGCCCAGGACAACAGCACAATTAGACCCAACCAAATCATGAGAAACAAAAAGGATAATTACTTGACACATTGGAAAAGAATTAAACAAAACAGAGGCACTAGAATGCTATTTTGGCCTAAACAACGAAGTAACAGTGGCAGAATACCTGACACTGTGACTGACCCAAACTAAGGAAAGCTTTGGACTAATGCTACAGACTCAGTGAGCATAGCCTTGCTATTGAGAAAAAGGCGCCGTTAGGCAGACATGGCTCTGAGAGACGCTATTGCACATGGGAGTAAAGAAGGTAGATGAAAAAAAGAACAGGCACAAATGAGGTGGGAAACTGAGCTGCACTTCCTAACCTCTGCCATGTATGATACCCCATATTTAGAGAGACATATTTCCTCAGATATTAACACAGATCCAACAGAAGAATTTGAAAAACAAATCCATTTTTGATAAACTCCCAATATCTACTGGGAGAAATACCACAGTTGTGCCATCACAGCAAGCAAGATTTTGTGAACCTGTTGCCACAAGAAAAGGGCAACCAGTGAAGAACAAACACCATGTAAATTACAACCCATATTTATGCTTATTTATTTAACTTTGTGTTGCTTTATCCATTTGTACATTGTTTACAAACACTGTAATATATATAATATAACATTTGGTAAATGTCTTTTATTGTTTGAACTTCTGTATGTGTAATGTTACTGTTTAATTTGTATTGTTTATTTCACTTTTGTATTTAATATCTACCTCACTTTGGCCTTGGCAATTGTTAACACATGTTTCCCCATGCCAATAAAAGCCCCTTGATAATTGAATTGAATTGAATTGACAGAGAGAGAGAGAGAGAGAGAGAGAAGAGAGGGAGAGAGAGAGAGGAGACAAGAGAAGGCAGACAGAGAGAGAGAGGGGAGGAGAGAGAGAGAAGAGAAAGAGAGAGAGAGAGAACAGAGATAGAGAGAGAGAGAGAGACAGCATTCCCCCCATTATGCCCAACCTAGGCACAACTTATGATCAACATAACCACAAAAACGGGTCACAACTCCTGCAGCTGTCGGCACGCTGGGTATTGTACATAGTCAATGGTAGGCTTGAGGGGACTCCTATGGTTAGGTACACCTATAGCTCATCTCTTGGCAGTAGCAACTGTAGACTACTTATACACTGACCTAACCAGTCTCTCAGAGGTTTCACAGTCAGCCCACTGACACCCCTATCAGGACCACAGAGAAAAAAATCACAGTCTACTTGAAACAGTAGCAATACTCAATCATGAGGCATCCAAAGCAAAGGACTGAGTAACATTTAAGAAATTGCTATAGATGGAGAGGAATGCAGTTTTGGAAACCTAACCAAAAACAATTAGGCAAATACAGCAAATTCAATCCCTTTTAGACAACTTCCTGGGTAAAACGTTTCCATGCAATTAGTGAAGGTGTTAAAACTTGGCAAGTAGCGAAAATCTTAAACAGTATAATTTTGGACCTCTCAGCTCCCTATCAAATCTAAAATCCAAATGAGAAAACCGAAGAAATGAACAACAATGACAAATGGTTGATAAAGAATGCAAAAATCTAAAGAAAAAAATTTGAGAACCTGTCCAACCAAAAACATAGATGACCGGGAAAACCTGAGTCTAACGCCTTTCAACTATGGTGAATCCACTTAAAAACAAATACAGAAATACACTACGGAAAAAGAAGGAACAGCACGTTCAGAAATCAAATCTCAATGTAATTGAAGAAATCCATAGGACTCTAACCAATTCTGGGAAAATTTTGGAAAACTACTAAACAAAACAACAACACGAAGATTATCTATCCAAAATGGAGATGTATGGGCGTAAACCACTTCTCGCAATCTTTTTGGCGCTCTATAACAAAGATTAAAGAGCAAAACATATACATGATCAAATACAAATCTAGAATTCAACTATTAAAGACTACCAGAACCCAACTGGATTCTCCCAATTACCTTTGAATAGTTACAGGACAATAATATAAAAACCCTCAACCCAAAAAGGCCCTTTGTGGTGTTGACATGGTATCCTTAATGAAATTGATCAAAATACCAGACAACAAATTCCCAATTGCTTATTTAAAACTCTTTAAACATCGTCCTAAAGCTCTGGCATCTTCCCCAATATTTGGAACCAAGGACTGATACCCCAATCCACAAAAGCTGGAGACAAAATTTGAACCCAATTAAAACTAACCGTGAATATGCTGTCCAACAGTAACCTTGGGGAAAATTTACTCTGCATTATCATTTAACAGCAGACTCCCTAACATTTCCTCAATGAAAACAATGTACTGGAGCAAAATGTCAAATGGCTTTTTACCAATTAACCGTACAACAGACCATGTTATTCACCCTACACACCCTAATTGACAAACCAAACAAACCAAACCAAAGGCAAAAGTCTTCTCATTGCTTTTGTTTGATTTCAAAAAAGCCTTCGACTCAATTTGGCATTGAGGGTCTGCTATACAAATTGGATGGAAAGTGGTGTTGGGGGTAAAACATACGGACATCATAAAATCCATGTACACAAAACAACAAGTGTGCGGTTAAAAATTGGCAAAAAACACACCACATTTCTTCACACAGGGTCGTGGGGTGAAGACAGGGGATGCAGCTTAAGCCCCACCCTCTTCAACATATATTACCAACGAATTGGCGCGGCACTTAGACAGTTCTGCAGCAATTCCGGTCTCACCCTAACTAGAATCCGAAAGTCAAAATGGTCCTACAATGTTGCTGATGATCCTGGTGCTTCTGTCAAACCAACCAAGGGGGCCTAAGCAGCACCTAAGATCTTCTGCACAGATATCTGTCAGACCTGGGCCCTGAACAGTAAATCTCAGTAAGAACCAAAATTAATGGTGTTCCAAAAAAGTCCCAGTCGCCAGGGAACCAAACAAATTCCATTCTAGACACCAATTGCCCTAGAGCACACAAAAAAACTTATACATACCTCGGCCTAAACATCAGCAACCCAGGTAGCTTCCACAGAGCTGTGAGACGATCTGAGAGACAAGGCAAGGAAGGGCATTCTATGCCATCAGAAAAGAACATAAATTTCAACATACCAATTAGGATTCTGGCTAAAAATACTTGGAATCAGTCATAGAGCCCATTGGCCCTTTAATGGTTGTGAGGTCTGGGTTCCGCTCACCAACCCAGATTTCACAAAATGGGACCCAAACCAAATTGAAGCTCTGCATGCAGAATTCTGCAAAAATAATCCTCCGTGTACAACGTAGAACACCAAATAATGCATGCAGGAAGCAGAAATTAGGCGATACCCACTAATTTATCAAAATCCAGGAAAAGAGCCGTTAAATTCTTAACCCAAACCACCTTAAAAAGGGGGAAAGGCGATTCCCAAACCTTCCATAACAAAGCCATCACCTACAGAGAGATGAACCTGGAAAGAAAGAGTCCCCCCTAAGCAAGCTGGTCCTAGGCTCTGTTCACACAAACACAAAAACACACCCCAACAGAGCCCCCAGGACACAGCAACAATTAGACCCAACCAAATCATGAGAAAACAAAAAGATAATTACTTGACACATTGGAAAGAATTAACAAAAAAAACAGAGCAAAACTAGAATGCTATTTGGCCCTAAACAGAGAGTATACAGTGGCAGAATACCTGACCACTGTGACTGACCCAAACTTAAGGAAAGCTTTGACTATGTACAGACTCAGTGAGCAATAGCCTTGCTATTGAGAAAGGCCGCCGTAGCAGACATGGCTCTCAAAGAGAAGACAGGCTATGTGCTCACTGCCACAAAATGAGGTGGAAACTGAGCTGCACTTCCTAACCTCCTGCCCAAATGTATGACCATTATTAGAGAGACATTATTTCCCTCAGATTACACAGATCCACAAAGAATTCGAAAAACAAATCCAATTTTGATAAACTCCCATATCTACTGGGTGAAATTCCAAGTGTGCCATCCACAGCAGCAAGATTTTGTGACCTGTTGCACAAGAAAAAGGGCAAACCAGTGAAGAACAAACACCATTGTAAATACAACCCATATTTATGTTTATTTATTTTAACTTGCTGTGCTTTAACCATTTGTACATTGTTACAACACTGCCATATATATAGTATGACATTTGTCATGTCTTTATTGCTTTGAAACTTTCTGTAATGTGTAATGTTTACTGTTAATGTTTATTGTTATATTTCACTTTTGTATAATTTCTACCTCACTTGCTTTGGCAATGTTAACACATGTTTCCCATGCCAATAAAGCCCCTTGAATTGAATTGAATTGAATTGAGAGAGAGAGATAGAAAGAAGAGAGAAACAGAGACAGAGAGAGACAGAGAGAGACAGACAGAGAGACAGGAAGACAGAGAGACAGAGACAGAGAGACAGAGACAGATGAGAGAGAGAGAGAGAGAGAGAGAGAGAGAGCGAGAGAGAGGAGAGAGGGGGGGGTAAAATGACATTACCTGGTGCCGTCTTCCCAGTTCGGGGGACGGTGAGCGTAGCGCGGACAGGAAGAGGAGGGGGACTGGAGAGTTAAGCAGATCTCAGACTGGCGTTGGGGTTGTGAGCAGTTATCTATACTGTCCTCCTTCTCCTCTCTCAGATCTAATCCAAAGATGTCTGAGAGGACTTCCGTCCGTCCACGGGCAGGGCTAGATCCGCCAGATCCTCCTCAGCCGAGGGTCTAGCTGAGAGCGCCTTCTCCCCCCTCTCTCGAACCTCGTCCTGGGTCGGGTCAGGCATGTTGGCCAACAGGTCAGACACCTTAAGAGGAGAGAAGAAACGAGAGGAGAAGAGAAGAGGAGAGAAGAGGAGAGAAGAGAGGAGAGAAGAGCAGAGAAGAGAAGAGAGGAGAAGAGGAGGAGAAGAGCAGAGAAGAGAAGAGCAGAGAAGAGCAGAGAAGAGAAGAGAGGAGAAGAGGAGAGAAGAGCAGAGAAGAGAAGAGGAGAGAAGAGAAGTGGAGAGAAGAGGATAGAAGAGAAGAGGGAGAGAAGAGAGGAGAGAGAAGAGAAGAGAGGAGAAGGAGAAGAGGAGAGGAAGAGAGCAGAGAAGAGAAGTGGAGAGAAGAGAGGAGAAGAGATGAGGAGAGAAGAGAAGAAGAGAGGAGGAGGAAGAGAAGAGAAGAGGAGAAGGAGAGAAGAGAGGAGAAAGAGGAGAGAGAGCAGAGAAGAGAAGAGAGGAAGGAGAGAAGAGCAGAGAAGAGAAGCGGAGAGAAGAGCAGAGAAGAGCAGAGAAGAGAAGAGAGGAGAAGAGGAGAGAAGAGCAGAGGAGAGAAAGAGCAGAGAAGAGAGGAGAAGAGCAGAGAAGAGAAGAGGAGAGGAGAGAAGAGCAGATAGCAGTAACTTTATTAAAAGAGATTCTCTGTTACATTTGTTTACTTTCAGCCAGTAGTTTCTGAAAGCCCACGAGCCACAAGTGGTCCCTGAAAAGTGCCCACTACATCACATACACTATATAGACTAAAGTATGTGGACACCCCTTCAAATTAGTGGATTCGGCTATTTCAGCCACACCCGTTGCTGACAAGTGTATCAATCAACTAAAACAGCCATGCGATCTCCATAGACAAACATTGGCAAGTAGAATGACCTTACTGAGACAGTCACTAAAAGCGGTTCTCACCTTCATAGTCTTGGCTCCCTCCACCAGACTGCCTCCTAGGAAGGTGCTGTACATGATTCTGCAAGAACCCTCTGGAGAGCTTGAAC
>NW_019948496.1:15344-26660 GCF_002910315.2 Salvelinus sp. IW2-2015
CGGAGAGATCAGAGTGGGTACCAAAGTTACTGTAAGAGCAGAGTGGGTACGCAGTGTACTGACACAGAGCAGAGTGGTACCAGTTACTGACACAGAGCAGAGTGGGTACCAGTTACTGACACAAGACCAGAGTGGGTACCAGTTAACTGACACAGAGCAGAGTGGGTACCAGTTACTGACACAGAGCAGAGTGGGTACCTAGTTACTGGCACAATTGAGCAGAGTGGGTACAGTTACTTGACACTAGAGCAGAGTGGGTACCAGTTACGACACAAGAGCAGATGGGTACAGTTACTGACAAGAGCAAGTGGGTACAGTGACTGACACAGAGCAGAGTGGTACCAGTTACCTGGACACAGAGCAAGAGTGGGTACCAGTACTGGCACAAGAGCAGTAGGGTACCAGTTACTGACCAGAGAGAGTGGCTCCAGTTACTGACCACAGAGCAGAGTGGGTACACAGTTACTGCAACAGAGCAGAGTGGGTACCAGTTACTGACTACAGAGCAGAAGTGGGTACAGTTACTGACACAGAGACAGAGTGGTACCAGTTACTGACACAGAGCAGAGTGGGTACCAGTTACTGAACAAGAGCAGAGTGGGTACATCTTACTGGACAGAGCAGAGGGCTACCAGTTACTGAACAGAGCAGAGTGGGTACCAGTTACTGACACAGAGCAGAGTGGGTACCAGTTACTTACACAGAGCAGAGTGGGTCCATTTACTGACACAGAGCAGAGGGGTACCAGTTACTGACACAGGCAGAGTGGGTACAGTTACTGACACAGAGCAGCAGTGGTACCAGTTACTGACACAGAGCAGATGGGCTACCAGTTACTGACAGAAGAGCATGAGTGGGTACCAGTTAACTGACACAGAGGCAGAGTGGGACAGTTACTGAACACAGAGCAGAGTGGGTACCAGTTACTGACACAGAGCATAGTGGGTACCAGTTATCTGACACAGAGCAGTGGGTACAGTTACTGACACAGAGCAGAGTGGTGTACCAGTTATGACACAGAGCAGAGTGGCTACCAGTTACTGACACAGAGCAGAGTGGGTACCAGTTACTCTGACACAGAGCAGAGTGGGTACCATTACTGGCACAGAGCAGAGTGGGTACTCAGTTACTGCACAGAGCAAGTGGGTACCAGTTTACTGGAACGAGCAGAGTGGGTACAGTTACTGCAGAGCGAATGGGTACAGTACTGACACAGACAGAGTGGGTACCAGTTACTGACACAGACGCAGAGTGGGTACAGTTACTGAACACAGAGCAGAAAGTGGGTACAGTTACCTGACACAGAGCAGAGTGGGTAACCAGTTACTGACACGAGAGAGTGGGACCAGTTACTGACACATGAGCAGAGTGGGTACAGTTACTGCACAGAGCGAGTGGACAGTTTACTGACACAGATGCAGAGGGTACAGTTCTGACACAGAGCAGAGTGGGGTACCAGTTACTGACACAGAGCAGAGTGGGTACCATTGTTACATGACACAGAGCAGAGTGGGTACAGTTAGCTGACACAGAGCAGACCGAGTGGGTACAGTTACTGACACAGAGCAGAGTGGGTACCAGTTACTGACACAGAGCAGAGTGGGTTACCAGTTACTGACACAGAGCAGAGTGGGTACAGTTACTACACAGAGCAGGGTACCAAGTTACTGGACACAGAAAGAGACAGAGTGGGTACCAGTTAACTGACACAGAGCAGAGTGGGTACCCAGTTACTGACCAGAGCAGAGTGGGTACCAGTACTGACACAGAGCCAGAGGGTACGCATTACTGAACACAGAGCAGAGTGGGTGTACCAGATTACTGACACAGATCGAGTGGGTACCAGTACTTACATGTGAGTAGCCCGGAGCTTTGCCACCCAGCAGGCCACTGGCTATAACCAGATCTAGGATCAGCAGTACAGGTAGGCACCACCTAGAGAACAGAGGGGCCCAGTGTTAAGATCTATGATAGCAGTAGCAGGCTGTGTGTTTGTGTGTGAGTGTGTGTGGTTGTGTGTGTGTGTGTGGTGTGTGGTGTGGTGTGTGGTGTGTGTGTGTGGTGTGTGTGTGTGTGTGTGGTGTGTGTGGTGTGTGTGTGTGTGTGTGTGTGGTGTGTGTGGTGTGTGTGTGTGTGTGTGGTGTAGCCCTTAGTTAGATCTCATCTGCAGCAGGTCATTTCCAGTAAGTTAAGTTAATAATTGAACGGAAGCAAATCCATGGACATAGATAATACATGTCCTACAGTGTCTTCTACAGGACTAACCTCTGTTTCTCTCTCTACCTCTCTCTACCTCTCTCTGTTTTCTCTGTTTCTCTCTCCCTCAAATTTAATTCAAGGGGTTTTATTGGCATGGGGAAACATATGTTAATGTTGCCAAAGCAAGTAGATAATATACAAAGTGAAATAAACATAAAAATGAACAGTAAACATTACACTCACAGAAGTTCCAAAAGAATAAAGACATTACAACAATGTCATTGTATGTCTATATACAGTGTTGTAACGATGTGCAAATAGTTAAAGTACAAAAGGGAAAATAAATAAACATAAATATGGGTTGTATTTACAGGGTGTTTGTTTTCATGGTTGCCCTTTTCTTGCGACAATGGGTCAAAATCTTGTGATGGCACACTGGTATTTCACCCAGTAAATATGGGAGTTTATCAAATCGGGTTTGTTTTTCTAATTCTTTGTGGATCTGTGTAATCTGAGGGAAATCATGTGTCTCTAATATGGTCAACATTGGGCAGGAGGTCAAGGAAGTGCAGCTCAGTTTCACCTCATTCTGTGGGCAGTGGTGCACATAGCCTGTCTTTCTCTTGAGGACAGGTCTGCCTACAGTCTGCTGCTATTGCCTTCTCAATAGCAAGGCTATGCTCACTGAGTCCTGTACATAGTCACAGTTTTCCTTAAGTTTGGGTCAGTCAGTGTCAGGTGTTCTGTCACTGTGTATTCCTTGTTTAGGGCAAATAGGCATTCTAGTTTGCTCTGTTTTTTTGTTAATTCTTTCCAATGTGTCAAGTAATTATCTCTCTGTCTCTCTTCTCTTGTCTGTCTCTCTGTCTCTCTCGCTCTGTCTGTCTCACTCTCATCTTTCTTCTAATGTAAAGTGTATTTGCAGTGTGTGTGTGTGTGTGTGTGTGTGTGTGTTGTGTGGTGTGTGTGTCTGTGTGTGTGTGTGTGTGTGTGTGTGTGTGTGTGTGTGTGTGTGTGTGTGTGTGTGTGTGTGTGTTGGTGTGTGTGGTGTGTGTGTGTGTGTCCTGGTGTGTGTGTGTGTGTGCGCGTGTGTGTTGTGTGTGTGTGTGTGGAGTCTACATAAAGCCACGTTTCCACTGCACTGGCCCCTGTGAAAAAATCATGACGCTTCTAGCTTTGAATAAGAGGGATATTGAGGTCAAAGTGCAAACCTACGGTCACCTCTAGTGCAATAGTGACATCATACTTGGCGAACTAGGGAAGAATCCATAGTGTGAGAGTCTTGAAACGGCCATTTGGAATGGAATGTATTGGATTGAAATGGCTTGGAATGGGCCCCAAACCACTTATCTGTTTGGTAACCCCCACACCACGATAGCCTGCAGTAAATTGACCAAAACATATCTTTATAGAGAAGAGACTGGGTGGGTGAGGAGTAGCACTAAGCGATCGCTATGCTATTACATTTGTCTAGATAAATGTCTGTATAAATGCAGACAAATGTGTTCTAATGAAAGGAAGTAAAGGAGAGAGAGAGAGAGAGAGAGAGAGAGAGGGAGAGAGGGAGAGAGGGAGAGAGAGAGAGAGAGCCTTCCATCCCCCTCTGCCCTCAGTGAAACAACACCTCTTCATCAATACATACTGCATCCTCCACTGGCACAGTACCCCCTCTAGCAGTCACTTCATAACACACTGACTCACCAGCCTTGGAAAACCAATATATATAGGTGTCAGATTACACCAGTCAGTCAGGCCGGAGRAACAGGCCCAGTCTAGAGCCTTGACTACAGTGAGAGAAGACACATAGACTGGCTGGTAGTCACGATGAGGACGTCAATTATAATAGACATAGGTCAGTGACAGCAGCACTGTCTGCCTGCATATCTGTCTCCCTGTCTATCTGCCTGTCTGCATACCTGTCTCCCTGTCTATCTGCCTGTCTCCTCTTCTCACCTGTAGTACTCTACGTAATCTGTCTGATCAGCGATGGCCGACAGGTCCACCTTGGCCTTGCTGAGGTCCGGCATGGCGGTCAGCTGTCTGATGATGTTGTCAGCCATCAGATCCATGAACCTCAAGGCCTGGACATAGTCTCCCCGCGTAGCAAAGATCTCATCCAGACGATCCAGGTGCTGCTTCAGACCCACCTCCATACTGCCCAGAGAACTGGAGACCTGGAAGAGAGAGAGAGAGATGAGATAGAGAAGGTGGAGGGAGAGAGAGAGAGATGAGATAGAGAAGGGGTCGAGAGAGATATGGAGAAGGGAGAGAAAGGGAGAGAGAGAGATGGAGAAGGGAAGAGAGGGAGAGAGGGAGAGAGAGAGGACATAGACGAGTTCTGCTAGAGACCGGTACTAGACCATAGTCAGAGATTCTGCGGAGAGAACCAGTACTAGACATGTAGAGAGTTCTGCTAGAGACACAGTACTGGACATAGATAGAGTTTCTGCTAGAGACCCAGTACCTGACAGTCGTAGAGTTCTGCTAGGACCATACTAGACATGTAGAGTTCTGCTAGAACAGTCACTAGACATAGTAGAGATTCTGCTAGAGACCAGTACTAGACATAGATAGAGTTCTGCTAGAGACAGTACTAGACATTAGTAGAGATTCTGCTAGAGACCAGTCTAGACATAGGAGAGTTCTAGCTAGAGACAAGTACTAGACATAAGTTAGAGTTCTGCTAAGAGACCAGTACTAGACATAAGTTAGGAGTTTTGCTAGAGGCCAGTACTAGACATAGTAAGAGTTCTGCTCAGAGACCAGTAACTAGAATAGGAGAGTTCTGCTTAGAGACCAGTACTAGACATCAGAAGTTCTGCTAGAGACCAGTACTAGACATAGGAGAGTTCTGCTAGAGGACCAGTACTAGACATAGTTAGAGTTCTGCTAGAGGACGTACGGAGACATTAGTAGGAGTTCTGTAGAGGCCAGTACTAGACATTAGTAAGAGTTCGGCGGGGTGGGGTGGGAGAGACCAGTACTAGACATATGTAGAGTTCTGCCGCTAGAGACCAGTACTAGACATAGTACGAGTTTCTGTAGCAGACCAGTTACTGCATGTATAGAGTTCTGCTAGAGACCCAAGTACTAGACATTAGTAGAGTTCTGCGAGAGACCAGTACGATAGACATAGTAGAAGTTCTGCTAGAGACCAATACTTAGACATAGGAGAGTTCTGCTAGAGACAGTACTAGACAAGATAGAGTTCTGCTTAGAGACCAGTACTAGACATAGTAGGAGTTGCTGGCTAGGAGGCCAGTACTAGACATAGTAGAAAGTTCTGCTAGGAGACCAGTACTAGACATAGTAGAGGTTCTGCTAGAGGAACCAGTACTAGACCATAGCTAGAGTATCTGCTAGAGACCCAGTACTAGACATAGTGAGTTCTGCTACGAGACCAGTACTAGACATAGTAGAGTTCTGCCTAGGACCAGTACTAGACATAGTTAGCAGTTCTGCTAGAGACCAGTACTGGACATAGATAGAGTTCTTTAGAGCCGTACTGACATAAGTAAGTTCCTGCTAGAGACCAGTACTAGACATAGGAGAGTTTCTGCTAGAGACCAGTACTTAGAATGAGTAGAGGTTCTGTTAGAGACCAGTACTAGAGCATAGTCAGAGTTCTTTAGCTAGAGACCAGTACTAGACATAGCTTAGAGTTCTGTAGAGACCAGTACTAACGACATAGTAGAGTTCTGCTAGAGGACAGTACTAGACATAGCGAGAGTTTGCTTAAGGACCAACTAGACTAGGAGGGGCTCGAGCCTAGAGACCAGTACTAGAACATAGTAGGTTCTTTGCTAGAGACCAGTACTAGATAGTAGAGTTTGCTAGAGGCACTAACTAGACATAGTAGAGTTGCTGCTAGAGACCAGTACTAGACATAGTAAAGTTCTGCTAGAGACCAGTACTGAGACCATAGTAGAAGTTTGCTAGAGACCAGTACTAGACTAGAATAGAGTTCTGTAGAGAACCAGTTACTAGACATAGAGTTCTGCTAAGACCATATAGACATAGTAGAGTTGCTGTTTAAGAGGTCTACTTAGACATAGAGAGTTTCTGCTAGAGGCCAGTACTAGAACCATAGTTAGAGTTCTGCTAGAGGGCCATACTAGACATAGCTAGAAGTTCTGCTAGAGACCAAGTACTAGACATAGTAGAGTATCTGCTAGAGACCAGTTACTAGACATCGTAGATTCTGCTAGAGACCAGGTACTAGACATAGTAGGAGTTCTGCGGTAGAGGAACCATGACTAGACATATAGAGTGCTGCTAGAGACCAGTACTAGACATAGTTAGAGTTCTGCTAGAGACCAGTACTAGACATTAGTAGGAGTTTCTGCTAGAGACCAGTAACTAGACCATAGTAGAGTTCTGCTAGAGACCAGTACTAGACATAGTAGAGTTTTCTGCTAGAGGACCAGTCTAGGACATTAGTAGAGTTCCTGCTAGAGGCCAAGTACTAGACATAGTAGAGTTCTGCTGAGACCAGTACTAGACATAGTAGGTTCTGCTTAGAGGCCAGTTACTAGACATAGATTAGGTTCTGCTAGAGACCAGTACTAGACCATAGTTAGAGTTCTGCTAGAGGACCAGTTACTTAGACATAGTTAGAGTTCTGCTAGAGGCCATACTCAGACAGGAGTAGAGTTCTTGCTAAGACCACGTACTAGACATTAGTAGGTTTGCTAGAGACCAGGACTAGACATAGTAGAGTTTCTGCTAGAGACCAGTACTAGACATAGATGAGTTCTGCTAGAGACCAGTACTAGACATAGTAGGTTCTGCTAGAAGGCCAGATACTAGACATACGTAGAGTTCTGCTAGAAGACCAGTACTTAGACATAGTAGAGTCTGCTAGAGACCCGTACTAGACATAGTTAGGTTCTGCTTAGAGACCAGTACTAGAATAGTAGATTCTGTTAGAGGCCAGTTACTAGACATAGTAGAGTATCTGGCTAGGAGGCCAGTACTAGACATAGTAGAGTTCTGCTTAGAGACCAGTACTTAGACATAGTAGAGTTCGTGCTAGAGACCGTAACTAGGCAATAGTAGAGTCTCTGCTAGAACCAGTGAACTAGACATTTCGTAGGAGTTCGGCTAGAGACCAGTACTAGACTAAGTAGAGTCTTGCTAGAGACCAGTACTAGACATAGCTAGAGTTCTGCTAGGACCGAGTTACTAGACATAGGAGATTCTGCGTTGTTGCTGTGGCTGCCTATGGTAACTCTGGTCTGTGAGACAGACAGACAGGACAGACAGGCAGACAGACAGACAGGAGCAGCAAGGCAGACAGACAGACAGACACGACAGACAGACAGACAGACAGACCAGACAGACAGACAGACAGCACAGACAGACATCTCTCATCTTGTTGTTATAACTCTCTCCCTTCACCATGGCTACATTAGCATTTATGGTTACATGCCAACATGGCACCCTATTCCCTATATACCTTTTGCCAGAGCCCATAGATCCCCAGGATAACACCTGCAGTACTCGGATTAGATCCTGGTTTCCTCTGAGTAGCTGGAGGACTGATGTTGTCATGGAGCAGAGCTTAGAGAGGTGGTTAAATACCACAGATAAAACTATGAAGCTGATGATTGATAAAACAAGTTGCTATTTTAAAGTTTGTGGTTTTGAAGATTCTGCATCTTATGGAGGGTTGCAAAGATATGATGTTCCTTTCCAATTAAAACGTTTTCTTGCAACTTACATTTAAAATGGTTTAGGGTATACTTATGTATTTCTCAGGTTAAGACTAAACTAACAGAGTAAATATCGCCCTCCTTATAACGCACATTGATGAAGAACATTTTTAAAAACAGAAAATCACTCTTGTAAGACTTATATATAATGAGAGTTTATGTAACAATTTTGCTCTAAGTTCTACAATCTGTGTTCTGTAAAGGGCAGGCAAAATGGCTGGAGTAGATTATTGGGGAGAAGAACAGTAGTAGACGGGGGAGTCCTCACCTGAATTGTTTTGGGAAACATTTTAAAAAAAATGCATTTCCTGCTATTGCTGAACAGTTTGACATGTCTTACTGTTATACGGCCTCTCTTGAGGGGTATTTTGAGAAGTACTGTATTATGACGTGGTAATTTTTGGAAAACCAGTATCAATGAAGCGATAAGTGGAAAGGATAAGATGGAAGGATAATGGAAGGATAAGTGGAAGGATAGTGGAAGGATAAGTGGAAGGATAAGTGGAAGGATAAGGGAGGATAGTGGAAGATAACCTGGAATGCCCCAACCCCCAGATCTTTTATTTTAGAAAAAACATTTCAACACATTATGTACATTGGCAGAAACAATTTGTACATTGAGAGAAAAAATCTACGCATTTGTTCATGGTTCTGAGAGAGAAAATTTGGCAGTTTTAAGCACATTTTTTGCATTTTTCTAGACATTTTGTCACTGGGGCAGAGTGAACATTTGCTGGTCTTATAGCTCATCGCTGCTAATGTTCACATTTTGCCATGGAAACTGAGGAAAAAGTTTCTTAAGTAACTGTCCAGTGAAAATATCCCTTTTTAAACGTTATATTCTGGTTTTGCCTTTCCTGTCGTTCAAACTGACCCAAATCTCCGCTCTGGTGGCCTCATGGGTGAATGTTGATCATAGTTTTTCAATAATTCATAAATTAATACACTTTTCTTTTTTTTAATGAAAATCCGGTTTTCTATTGCAACAGTTTTGTTATATTCAAATCTGGCTGTGGATGTAATATAAAGCTGTAATATTGGGACGCAAACTCAAATTGAACCGTGCCGGTTAGAAGCATCTCTAAAGTTATATTCTATAGATCTATAGATGTTGACCTAGCCACTACACCCTCATGTCACCTGGTAAGTTGAGATTGAGAACACATTCTTTTTACACAACCACCTGGGGAAGACACCACTTCTGGTTGTCGTCATAACTCCACTCCCCCCTACCTTCTTCCTTGGTTGTTACTATAACCTCCACTCCCCCTCCTCTCCTCTGGTGTCATAACCTCCACTCCCCCCTGCCTCATCCTCTAGGTTTGTCAATAACTTCCACTGCCCCCCTCCTCTCCGTCTGGTGTCTATAACCTCCACTCCCCCTCCTTCCTCTCTAGTTTGTCTATAACCTCCACTTCCCCCCTCCCTCTTGGTGTCATATAAACCTCACTCCCCCTCCTCTCCTTGTGTCTATATAACCCTCCCACGCCCCCCTCCATTCTCCCTCTAGGTTGTCTATAAACCTACACCTCCCCCCTCCTCTCCGTCTGGTGTCTCATAACCTTCCACTCCCCCCTCCTTTATCCTCGGAGTGTCTATACCTACACGTCCCCCCATCCTCTCCTCTCGGTGTCTATAACCTCCACTCCCCCGCCTCCTCTCCTCTGGAATGTCTAAACCTCCACTCCCCCCTTTCCCTCTCCTCTGGTAGTTTTGTCTATAACCCCCTTCCCCCCTCCTCTCCGCTGGGTGTCTATAACCTCCACTCCCCCCCTCCTCTCCTCTGTGTCTATAAACCTACACTCCCCCCTCTCCCGTCCTCTGGTGTCTATCAACCTCACACTCCCCTCCTCTCCTCTGGTTGTGTCTATAAACCTCCACTCCCCCTCTCTCCTCTTTTGCGTCTTGTTCTATAACCCCACTCCCCCCTCCTCCCTTTCTGGGTTCTAATAAACCTACACTCCCCCTCCTCTCCTCTTGGGTTTGTCTATAACTCCCTCCCCCCTCCCATCGCTTCCTCGTCTCTGATTTCTGGTGTCTATAACCTACATCCCCCTCCTTCTCCTCTGGTTGTCCATATAACCTCCCACTCCCCCTCCTCTCCTCTGGTGTCTATAACCTCCACTCCCCCCTCCTCTCCTCTGGGTCGTATAACCTCCACTCCCCCCTCCTCTCCTCTGTTGTCTATAACCTACACTCCCCCTCCTCTCCTCTGTTATGTCTATAACCCCACTCCCCCCTTCCTCTCCATCACGTCAGCTCCTCACTGAGTATATGATGAGCTCTCTAATTAACCTCCGCACTCCCCCCTCCTCTCCTCACAGTCAGGACTCCTCTGAGTATGTATGGATGAGCCTGCTTCTAAATAACCTCCACTCCCCCCTCCTCCCATCAGGTCAGCCTCCTCCTGAAGTTAGTATGGAGAGCTCTTCTAAATAACCTCCACTCCCCCCCTCCTCTCCCATCAGGGTCTCAGCTTCTCTCTGAGTAGTATGGAAGAGCTCTTTCAAAAACCTCCACTCCCCCCTCCTCTCCCATCAGGTCAGCTCCTCTCCTGAGTAGTATGGAAGTGTTCTGCAGCAGCATCTAAAAGACCTGAATGAGATGTTGTTAATAACCTCTCTCTCTCTCTCTCTCTCTCTCTCTCTCTTCTCCATATCTCTCTCTCTCCTTTTTCTCCCTTCTCCCTCTCTCTCCCCTTCTCCATATCTCTCCCTCCTCTCCCCTTCTCCATATCTCTCCCTCTCGCTCCCTTCTCCATCTCTCTCTCTTCTCCCAATTTTCCTCTCTCCCCTTCCATATCTCTCCCTTCATCTCCCCTTCCAATATCTCTCCCTCTCTTCCCTTCTCCAATCTCTCTCTTTCTCCATTTCCCTCTTCCCTCATCCGTAATCTCATCTCCTACATCCACATTCCCTCTCTCACATCTCTTTCATTCTCTCATCCTCTTCTCTCACTCATATCTCTCATCTCTCTCCCACGCTCCTTCTACATCTTATTTTCTCTTCTTCTCTCATCTCTCTCTCTTATCCTCACTTCTCCTCTCATCTCTCTTTCTCGTCTCTCCTTACCTTCTCTTCTCTCTCTCTACTCTCTCTCGTCTCTCGTCTCTCCTCTCCTTCATCTCTCTCTCTCTCTCTCTCTCTCTCTCCTCTCTATTCTCTTCTCTCTCTCGCTCCTCTCTTTTCTTCCTCTCTCTCTTCTCTCCTCTCTCTCTTCTCTTTCTCTTTCTCTTTCCTTCTCTTTCTCTCTCTCTCTCTCTCTCTCTTCTCTCCTCTCCTCTCCTCTCCCCCTCCTCCCTTCTCTCCCTCTCTCCCTTCCCCTTCTCTATCTCATCTCTCTCCCTTTCTCTCCTTCTCCATCTCTCTCTTCTCCCCCTTCTCTAATCTCACCTCTCTCGTGT
>NW_019948497.1:0-8248 GCF_002910315.2 Salvelinus sp. IW2-2015
AAAAAGGAAGAGGAGGCGTTAGGATAGAGAGTTAGACACTGACGAGGTACGGAAGTCTTAAACCCCACACAACACAGACGACACAGTTCCAGTTCATAAACCAGCACACACAGGGCTTTGGGTAAAGAAGACGCACGGACCACGCACACACACAACAAACACACACAGGGGCTTTGGGTAAGAAAGACCCCGCAAAAATAACGGACCAACGCACACACAACACACGTCATGTTACACACACCCGCTTCTTCCACCACCCTAAGAAGCACAGCGCTTTCTGAGCAGAACGAAACAGCACACGCATAGAACGGCTCACCGACACGCAACCCCGAAAAACACACGTCTCCATCACACCACACACACACTACGACTCATCACAGCCTATTGGGGTAAGAAGACGCATCGGACCACGCACACACACAAGAACAACACACACGCTCTAAAACACACAAGCAAACACACACCACACACAGGGCTTCTCGGGTACTACTCACGAAGACCAGCACACAGCGCCACTCCATACCGCAACACACACACACACACCACACACAACCACACAACGCCAGCTCCTCGAGGTAAAAGACCGCACTGGACACCACCAAGCACACCACACAACACACCACACGGCTTCTAACACACACCACACACACAGCACAAACAAGGGCTTTGGTAAGAAGACGCACGGCACACAACAACCAGCACACTCCTACAACCACACAACGACACACAACACAAAAAACACCCAACAGGGCTTTGGTAAGAAGACGCACGACCACGCACACAGACCCACACCCCAATCACCCACACACCACAAACACCACACAGGGCTTTGGTAAGAGAGCCAGCGAGCCAGCAGCACACACACAGGGCTTTTTGGGTATACACACATTTATTTTTTCACTGTTGTCAGTGCTATAGCACAAATGATCTCACTCACTAACACGGACTTTCCCTGAGATAATCATCAGCACACAAATCTCGTCTCCACTGCGTTATTCTCCTCTTGGCTGAGGTTTCGTGTGAAACAGATATCCGGTCCCAGCTCTGGAGAGGTAGTTATAACGTGGCGATACTAGTGAATTGCTGGTTTGCCGAATGTTGTTAGAATTTTAGTACAGACTTAATCATGCCTTGTAGTTGCATTGTTTTGTTAGCCGGACCTCAAAGCAGGTTGGTAGTTGCCTTCCCTTTATCGCCTTGATTCCCTCTCCACCAGATCAGCTTTTCTTAATGCAGGTATAGCTGGACTTAGGGTGGCTCACAGGCAAGCGTTGGCATCGGAGTCCACATCAAAGAGAAGAGGCGCGTCGCTTGATAATCATCCTTCAGGGTCGGAGTGGGGACACACGCTCTCGGGTTACACGGGCAGGGGGGGGTGGTGGTAGGGGCTGATCAGTAAGAAATTACAACCACATGTTCTTAAAAAGTTATTTTCTCACATAAGGGTTGACAAGCAGGGGCGTGTTATTTGGAGATAGCTTTTGAGGTCAAGGTATACGGGGACAACCTGTCTGTTAAGGCAGAGCGGGAGATTTTAACGGGGGATGCTGACTCAATCTAGCACCAAACATCTTGTCTTCTAACCACATAGTCCGGCAGGGAGGTTATTTATGTCCAGGAGTCAACAGTCCTCTGTTTATCTAGCCCAATTTCGCTCAGAGCCTTGGGATAGCTCATTTCCATCCCTGTGAGAGATTGAATTGTAGGTTCTAGGGTGATAGACACCGTGTTCTCAATTGTTACGGCTAGGTATATGTGTAGGGGTTATTTTATGTCAGGAACACCGGGGTCGTGTGTAGAGGAGGGCAGAAGGAGGGGGTAATCGGTAGGGTGTATATGTAAGGATAGGGGGAGAGAGAGGGAGGGCGAGGAGAACACCGTCTGTCACAGCAGGGGGTTGGTAAGTATGAGATGGAGGTCAGGAACACCTGTCGGTGGATACAAAAGGCAGGGGAGAGGAGAGGTTAGATTGAGTGTGGCGAGAGGGAACAGGGGAGGGGAGAGGAGGGGACCTGTCTGTCACAGCGGAGGGGGGAGTTATTTATGTCGAGGGAGAGCGCGTGTACTGGTATGAAAGGGCGCGGAAGGCAGGGAGGGTAGAGAGGTTATGTATAGTCCGGAGGGAGAGGAGAGGCGGCCATGTTGCTGTATGGTAGGAGCGCTAGGAGGAGGAATAGTTTTAATGGTCAGGGGAACACCTGTTGCATGGGTATACAGAGGGGCGAGGAGGGAGGGAGGGTTATTGTATGGGTCAAGGAACAGCGCGGTGTGCTGTCACAGCAGGGGGGTTGATTCTCATGGTCAGGGTGAAACGGTAAGGCGCAATGGTCCTGTGAGGTACGGAAGCAGGGGAGGGTTTTATGTAGGGTAATGTCCGAGGAGAAACACGGCCTGGGTCTGTGTAAGCAGGGGGAGGAGCAGGGGAGGGGTGTATAGAGGTAAATTGTTCGAGGAGAACAAGAGGAGGGGAGAAAAGAGCTACTCTGAGATAGACGAGAGGTTCAGGGGGGAGGGTTTATTTCTGTAGGGAGGGAGAGAACCAGGCCGCCTGTTCCTGTGTTTAACGAAAGGGAGCAGGGGGTGAGTGATGGAGATGGGTCGAGGAAAGAAGGCCGGCGATGGTAGAGGTCAGCCAGCAGGAAAGAGAGGGAGTGTGGATAGAGATGTGTATGTCACAGGAAACACCGGTGAGTCACTGTGTATGACAGGAGCGAGAGAGAGGGGTTAAGGTGTAATGTGCAGAGGGAACGAACACGTACGAGGTTACAGCCGGGGGGCTTATTTATGTGCTAGGAGAACCACTCTCTGTTTACAGCAGGGGGGTTAGTTTATGGTCAGGAGTACCCTGTCTGTGTTACGGAGCAGGGGAGGTGTATTGTATGGTCAGGAAACAGCCTGTCTGTCAAGCAAGGAGTGGCGGGTTATTATGTCAGGAACACCTGTCTGTTCAGAGCAGGGGGGTTATATGTAAATGGTACCAGGGGGAACACCTGTCTGTTACAGCAGGGAGGTTATATTTATGGTCAGAACACCTGTCTGTTTACAGGCAGGAGGGGTTATTTATGTCAGGAACACCTGTCTCTGTTACAGCAGGGGGGTTTTTAATGTAGGAACAGCCGTCGCTGTGAGCAAGAGGGAGGGTTCTGTGAACACCTGTCGTGCAGAGGGTGGTATTTTTATGTCAGGAACACCTTACTGTTAAGCAAGCAGGGAGGGGTTATTATGTCAGGAAAACACCTGTCCTGTTACAGCAGGGGGGGATTTGTATAGTCAACAGGGGGGTCAGAGAGGAAACACTGTCCTGTACGGAGCAAGGGGGTTATTTTTATGTCAGGAAACACACGTGGGGAAACGGGGGGGGAAGACCCTCTTGTTACGCAGGGGGTTATTATGTCAGGAAACCTCTCTGTTACCAGCAGGGGGTTATTTATGTCAGGAACACTTGTTTGTTAAGCAGGGAGGTTATTTATGTCAGGAACACCTCTCTGTTACAGCAGGGGGTTATTTATGTCAGGAACACCTCTCTGTACAGCAGGGGGGTTATTTATGTCGAGGAACACCTGTCTGTTACAAGCAGGGAGGTTATTTATGTCAGGAACACCTGTCTGTTACAGCAGGGAGGGTTATTTATGTCAGGAACACCTTCTCTAGTTCCGCAGGGCAGGGTCGGATATTAATGTCAGGAATGGTTCAGCAGTGAGAGGGACACCTTGTCTGTTACAGCAAGGGAGGTTATTTATGTCGGAGAACACCTGTCTGTTTACAGCAGGGGGCAGGGTATTAATGTCAGAGAACGAACACTCTTGTATTAAGCAGGAGCAGGGGGTATTTATGTCAGAGGACAACAGGGGAATAGTGACACTCTCGTCTCTGTTACAGGCAGGGGGGTATTTATGTCAGGAACACCTTCTGTTACAGCAGGGGGTTATTATGTCAGGAACACCTTCTGTTACAAGCAGGGGGTTATTTTGTCAGGAACACCTGTCTGTTACAGCAGGGAGGTATTTATGTCAGGAACAACCTGTCTGTTACAGCAGGGGGGTTATTTATGTCAGGAACACAGTGGGATACCATGGATTTAGCAGCGAGGGGGGTTTAATAGTTATGTCAGGAACGGAAAAGCGTCTAATGTGACATTGTTAGGCAGGGGGGATATTTATGTCAAGGAAACACTGTCTGTTACAGCAGGGGGGTAATTAGAGTGATGCAGGAGGAAGCAGCACCTGTCTGTTACAGCAGGGGGGTTATTTATGTCGTAGGAACACCTGCTTTCTGTTACAGCAGGGAGGTTATTTATGTCAGGAACACCTGTCTGTTACAGCAGGGAGGTTATTTATGTCAGGAACACCTGTCTGTTACAGCAGGGGGGTTTTATTTATGTCAGGAACACCTGTCTGTTTACAGCAGGGAGGTTATTTATGTCAGGAACACCTGTCTCTGTTACAGCAGGGAGGTTATTTATGTCAGGAACACCTGTCTGTTACAGCAGGGGGGTTATTTATGTCAGGAACACCTCTCTGTTACACAGGGAGGAATATTTAATGTCAGGAACACCTCTCTGTTACAGCAGGGAGGTTATTTATGTCAGGAACACCTCTCTGTTACAGCAGGGAGGTTATTTATGTCAGGAACACCTCTCTGTTACAGCAGGGAGGATATTCTTCACCTCTCCTTTCTTTCATGCTGTTGAAATGTGCATAAAAATGGGTCAATACGGGCAATTCCTTTGACATCATGCTTAGTTTTTATTCTGACATGCACTGTCAATTGTGGGACCTTTATATAGACAGGTTGTGTACCTTTTCAAATCATGTCCAATCAGTTGAATTTACCACAGGTTGGACTCCAAATAAAATGTAACAATAACTCCAATAAAATGAACAATAGAAACAGGATGCACCTGAGCTGAATTTCGAGTCTCATAGCAAGGGTCTGAATACTTATAAGTATTTCTGTTTTTAATTGTTTATATTAATTTGGAAACATGTTTAAAACCTGTTTCACTTTGGTCATTATGTAGTATTATGTGTAGATTTATGAGACATTTTTTATTTATTTAATCCATTTTAGAACAAGGCTGTAACGTAACAACATGTGGAAAAAAGTCAAAGGGGTCTGAATACTTTCCGAATGCCTGTCGTTCCTACATGATAGAGTGTGCTTTGTTTTCCAACTGATCTTGTGTCCTTTCGGTCATCCTGTGAACCCTGGTGTTTCTTGCTGCTCGCTATATTGTTATTGTTATTATTGTTGTTGTTATGTTGTTATTATAGTTGTTATTTGTTGTTATTATTACTGGTGTTTTTATTGTTGTTATTATTATTATTGTTATTTATTATTACTATTATTAATTATTGGTGTTATTATTGTTGTTATTATTATTATTATGATTATTATTGTTGTTATTGGTATTATTATTGTTATTGTTGTTATTAATTACTGTTGTTATTATTGTTGTTATTATTATTATTGTTATTATTACTATTATTATTATTGGTGTTATTATTGTTGTTATTATTATTATTATGATTATTATTGTTGTTATTGGTATTATTATTGTATTATGATTTATTATTGTTGTTATTGGTATTATTATTGTTATTATTAATTGTTATTATTGATTATTATTGTGTTATTGGTATTATTATTATTGTTATTTATTGTTATTGTGTTATTTATTTATTATGATTATTATTGTTTATTATTATTGTTATTGTTGTTATTATTGTTGTTGTTATTATTGTTATTTTTATTATAATTGTTATAATAATTTATTTCTATGGTTAAAGTCATCCAGTCCAACCCCATCTCCATCCCCCTGTGCCCAGCTGTGTCAGAATAGTACATGTTGTCTCTGGAAGCACACAGGCAGGAGGCACTGGCCCACTTTTGTTCAACACAAACGCACACGAGACTATACTATCCACACCGCACCCCGTCCCCTCTACCCCATCTGTCACTATGAAATATTAATACCCCAGCCCCTATTAAGACCCATCCCTCTTCTACACACACACACACACACACAGCTGGCTCATGTAGGGATAGTTCGGGGGCAGCTGGTAGGTGGGTACTAAATGGTTGGGGCGTCATTAACTGGTCTGTCACAACACACCCGGGACCAGTCGGTGTGTGTAAATGGGGAGTACAAACTCGTGTGTGTGTGTGTGTGTGTGTGTGTGTGTGTGTGTATATTCAAGAGACACTGTTGTTTCTGTAGATAGGATAGCGATGGTTATTAGCAAACCACAGAGGAGGGGCCTCATTTAGAAACCGTGCGTCTACCATAAGCCGCCTCCAATGTCGTTTTAGAGAATTTGGCAGTCCGGCTTCTTCACCTGCTGGATCGTCTGKGACCAGCTACCCAAACGGCTGATGAAACTGTGGGTTTGCTGTCAGAAACTGTCAGAKWCCGTKTCAGGGAAGCTCATCAGCGTGCCCGTCGTCCTCACCAGGGTCTTGACCTGACTGCAGWTCGGCGTCGTGACCYACTTCAGTGGGCAAATGCTCACCTTCAAATGACCACTGGCACGCTGGAGAAGTGTYCTTTTCACAGACGATTCCCGGTTTCAACTGTACCTGGCAGATGGCAGACGGCYTGTATGGCGTCGTGTWGGTGAACGGTTTGCTGATGTCAACGTTGTGAACAGAGTGCCCCGTGGTGGCGGTGGAGTTATGGTATGGGCAGGCATAATATACGGACAACGAACACCATTGCATTTTATRGTTGGCGATTTGAATGCACAGAGATACCGTGATGATCCCGAGGCCCATTGTTGTACCATTCATCTGCCGCCATCACCTCATGTTTCAGCATGATAATGCACGGCCCCATGTCACAAGGATCTGCACACAATTCCTGAAAGCTGAAAATGTCCCAGTTCTTCCATGGCCTGCATATTCACCAGACTTGTCACCCTGTGAGCATGTTTGGGATGCTCTGTATCGACGTGTACGACAGCTTGTTCCAGTTCCCGCCAATATCCATCAACTTCGCAAAGCCATTAAATAGAAGTGGTACAACAGCCTGATCAACTCTATGTGAAGGAGATGTGTCTCGCGTTGCATGAGGCAAATGGTGGTCACACCAGATACTGACTGGTTTTCTGATCCACACCTCTGCCTTTCTTTAAGCGATCTATGACCAACAGATGCATGTAAAAATCCATAGATTAGGGCCTAATGAATGTATCCTTATATGAACYGTAACTCACCTTATATATTTTGGTTCAATGTAGTTTATCCMTGCGTTTWAAAAAWAWWAATAATTATAAATAGGCATCTATTTCCTAGGCTAATATTTATTTAATTTCCATGATCATTGCGTAATATATTCCTCACCCTTTCTGTGATGGTTTCAAACAGCAARTTGGGATACCGTTAATCCCGTCTCCCGTTTAGTTGGACCCACTTCACAGTAGTAAATACATTAAAGCTATTTCACAGTATTTTTACTCCCTTTGCGGATCCTGAGCGCGTACGTCTCCCGTTTAGTTGGACCCACTTCAACAGTAGTAATACTATTAAAGCTATTTCACAGTATTTTAACTCCTTTGCGGATCCTGAGCGCTGTAGTTTATTTAACGGTGGGAACAAGACTGTTGTGAGGATACTTTCGTAGCTTTACGTCTGAAAACGGTAATTTAAAATATCTCGAGTAGACTTATTTCATTTTAGAAACATAATACATATTTTCATAACCATTTTGCAGAAAAAATGTCTCACCTTGTCCTGGCCCATGCACATGTCCCGCTATTCACAAAGTAGCCGTAGCCTCACCAAAAAATGACTGACCCTCATTAATCGGGTCTATTAGAATAGGCTATCTACTATGAAGTATTCATGTTCTACTGACATGCATCAGAAAAAGGAGGTGTGATTTATAAACAGAGTGAAATTTTACGACAGTTGACTCTATTAATCATGGTACGTGTGTCAGTAGAATCAATGTTTTTTAGTGCTTCATATACTCATTTTGGAGTGAAAAAGTCCAATAGCAAACATTAAGGCCTATTCAATTCAAAACAATCTTTTTTTACAGGTCCACAGCAATTCATGTTTTTTTTGCTTTTGTCCTTTGTAAACTTGTTTGTTCTGCAGATAGACTTATAGCAAATGTCACTGCCAAAGTTTACTATTCTTGCCCTCACCCCCTAAAAGACGTTTGTCACGTTCGCTCACATTGCTGTTTCCTTCTAGAGAACTGCCTGAGGTCCCATACACCCAAACGAAATACAGCACATATAGG
>NW_019948497.1:8273-9929 GCF_002910315.2 Salvelinus sp. IW2-2015
GTGTTATTGTCACCTTAAAAGGTGAATGATGGGTTGTTTTTTCAGTTTTAATGCTCGTTCATGCATACACAGTTTCAGGACAGGTCTGACTATAACGGGGGAACATGTGTGGCATCAAGTTTAAAAATCAATTTTTTTTTTTTTACATGTTGTCTTTAAAAAAAAAAAAATGGCGCACGCAAATATTTTGTGTGAAACTTACATGTAAACCGTGTAAAACACGGTTATAAATGAGCTCCTGGTATTTTGTGTTTTCCAATTCCATTAATGCTCTTTTAATACTTATAGTTTTATACTTTTACTTCGTCAGAACAGAACGCTGCTTTTCATGTTTAGGTTTAATGTTAAGCTAATGTTTTTACATTCGGCCTACAATTTGACACCGTTCCTTTCATTCTTCCTGAAGATTTGTCAGAAGGTAGACCAGAAATCCCCAAKGTGGGTATTCAGGGTGAAGACGACAACAACAATGTTGAGAGAGAAAAAGAACAGGGATGGGCAACTTGGACGGGGGGTGAGGGCTACAAAAAAGGGGGGTTCTGCAGTGGCTTGTGGGTCGGCGTACCCACATCCACACATGCAGTCAGAGACGGCCCTAGCCTAAGAGACATTTTGTTGAGGGGGACAAAAACATTTCAGTGGCCTCCCTCTTGACAGCGGAGAGAAAAAAATACTTTTAGGGTTATTTTCCTGCAATTCTACACATTTTGCCATTTTGCCACGGAGAGAAAATGGTGCCGTTTTAAAGCAAGAGGTTGTTGCATTTCTAAAGCTAGCCTACAAAACCCGCGGGTGGCCAGTTGTCCATCCCTGAGCTAGCTGATGTCAGGTTGAGAGAAAATACCAACTAACCGACGGCTAGGAGTCTACTTTACTCACGTGTACTTAGAAGCTCCTGTCATTGTCTTGTAACGTCAGTGATTTACTGTGAAGAAAAGAGMTATGTCTCCTCACTTTTCTGTCTCCACCAGCGGTCTGTAATAAAGCTGTAGGAGTTGTGAAGTAAACACMGAGCAGACATGACGGCTCTTTTTGTTTTGGTCTAGACTCCTGTTGGATGTACTTACTGTAAAACTAAATCAAGGGTGGAACTGGGAGCAAATTCATTTTGACGTGTAAAAAACATGTTTTGTTGTTGTTGTTTTTTAGATTTAAGTATTTTACTTTGGTGGTTTCCCACAGTGACTTTTTTTCCATTTCCATACCTGCTTATAATGATAGTTAAAACAGCCCCTTCATAATGCTCCCTCTAGATTATATCTCTAGGTGTCTGTTCCTGTCCAGTCTGACCCCTTCGTAATGCTCCCTCTAGATTATATCTCTAGGTGTCTGTTCCTGTCCAGTCTGGCCCCTTCATAATGCTCCCTCTAGATTATATATTAAACTGAGTGGACAAAACATTAAGTACGCCTGCCCTCTGCTTGACATAGACTGACCAGGTGAAAGCTATGATCCCTTAGTGATGTCACTTGTTAAATCCAATCAATCAGTGTAGATGAAGGGGAGGAGACGGTTAAAGAAGGATTTTTTTAAGCCTTTGACACTTGAGACATGGATTGTCTATGTGTGCCATTCAGAGGGTGAATGGGGCAGACAAAATATTTAAGTGCCTTTGACGGGGTAATGGTGTAGGTGCCAGGCGCACCGGTTTTGTGT
>NW_019948497.1:11252-15306 GCF_002910315.2 Salvelinus sp. IW2-2015
TAGATATATTAGATTATAGTATTTAATGTACTGTGTATTAGATTATATTAGGATATAGTAATTTTAATGTACCGTGTTAGTCAGATTATATTAGATTAAGTAATATAATGTACTGTATATCCTCCCTGTCTCTAGGTGTCTGTTTCCAGCCAGCCTGGCTTCCTCACAACGCTCCCTCTAACATGCCAACACAGGAGGAGTCAGCGATGAGCCGTGGTCTCTGGGATTGGAGCAGGTCAGTATCACCACAACCTAACTTAGCCTAGGTTACATCCCCTAGCTAGCAGGTCAGTATCACTACATCCTAAACTTAGCCTAGGTCCTCCTCTAGCTAGCAGGTCAAGTATCACTACACCTAAACTTAGCCTAGGTTACCTCCTCTAGCTAGCAGGTCAGGTATCTTAGCCTAGGTTACATCCCCTAGCTAGCAGGTCAGTATCACTACAACCTAAAATTAGCCTAGGTTACATCCTCTTAGCTTAGCAGGTTCAGTATCTTAGCCTAGGTGTACATCCCTAGCCTAGCAGGTCAGTATACTACAACCTTAAACTTAGCCTAGGTTTACATCCCTAGCTAGCAGGTCAGATCACACAACCTTAAACTTGCCTAGGTTACCTCCTCTAGCTAGCAGGTCAGTATCAACATAAACCTAAACTTTAGCCTGGCTGTCTTCATCCCCTAGCTAGCCAGGTCAGTATCACTACACCATAAACTTAGCTAGTTCATCCCATAGTAGCAGGTCAGTCTCACTCACAACCTAAACTTAGCCTAGGTTTACCTCCTCAGCTAGCAGGTCAGTATCACTAGCCAACCTTAAAAACTTAAGCCTTAGGTTACATCCCCTAGCTAGCAGGTCAGTCATCACTCAACCTAAACTTAGCCTAGGGTTACCTCCTCTTAGCTAGCAGGCAGTATCTTGCTAGGTTACCCAGAGCAGCGTCAAGTAATCACTACAACCTAAACTTAGCCTAGGTTACATCTCTAGCTATAGCAGGTCAGTATCTTAGCCAGTGGTTCATCCCCTAGCTAGCAGGTCAGTAATCACTACAACCGAAGCTTGCCTAGTTTACATCCCCTAGCTAGCAGGTCAGTATCACTACAACCTAAAACTTAGCCTAGGTTTATCCTTCCTCTAGCTAGCAGTCAGATCACTACAACCTAAATTTAGCCTAGTTCTTCACATCCCCTAGCTAGCAGGTCAGTAATCACTACATCCTAAACTTAGCCTAGGTTACTCCCCTAGCTTAGCACTAGCTAGCAGGTCAGTATCACTACAACCTAAACTTAGCCTAGGTTACCTCCTCTAGCTACCAGGTCAGTATCACCACACAGGTATTCATTTACATCCCATAGTTAGCCCCCTCCCCATCCTCCTCCTCCCTCTTCCTCCTTTCTCCTCTAATTTCCTCTCCTCTGGTCAATGGGATTGGAGCAGATCAGTATTACTACAAAGCTATTAGTGGTCAGTATCACAACAAGCCTAATCTTAAACTACCATCCCCAAGCTAGCCTCCAACCCAAATCATAGTTACATCCCCTAGCCAGCGGGTCAGTATCACAACAAGTCTAATCTTAAACTACCATCCCCGAGCTAGCCTCCAACCCAAATCATAGTTTCACGACACACATAAACAAAGTCTGCATCGCCTACAAAGGGAATCCCAAACGTGAGCTGCCAAGTGATGTGAGCCTACCAGACAGGCTAAATGCCTTTAATGCTTTCTTCGAGGAAAGCAACACTGAAGCATGCATGAGAGCACCAGCTGTCCTGAACGACTGTGTGATCACACTTTTTGTAGCCGATGTGAGCAAGACCTTTAAACAGGTCAACATTCACAAGGCCGCGGAGCCAGACGGATTATCAGAGCATGCACAGACCAACTGGCAAGTGTCTTCACTGACATTTTCAACCTCGCCCTGACTGAGTCTGTAATAGCTACATGTTTCAAGCAGACCACCATAGTCCCTGTGCCCAAGAAAGAGAAGGTAGCCTGCCTAAATGACTACCTAACTCATGTCGGTAGCCATGAAGTGCTTTGAAAGGCTAGTCATGACTCACATCAATACCATCATCCCATAAACCCTAGACCCACTCCAATTCATATACCGCCCCAGCAGATCCACAGATGATGCCATCTCAATTGCACTCCACACTGCCCTTTCTCACCTGGACAAAAGGAACACCTATGTGAGAATGCTGTTCATTGACTACAGCTCACAACACCATAGAGCCCGCAAAGCTCATCACTAAGCTAAGGACCCTGGGACATGGAGGCTCCTCAGGGGTGCGTGCTTAGTCCCCTCCAGTACTCTCTGTTCACCCACGACTGCGTGGCCAAGCACAACTTCAACAACATCATTAAGTTTGCTGATGATACAACGGTAGTAGTGATCACCGACAACGATGAGACAGCCTATAGGGAGGAGAGTTTCAAGTTCCTTGGTTCCAACAAACTATCATGGTCCAAACACACAAGGACAGTCGTGAAGAGGGCCCAACAACGTTTTTTTCCCCCTCAGMAGACTGAAAAGATTTGGCATGTGTCCCCAGTTCCTCAAAAAGTTATACTATTGCACCATCGAGAGCATCCTGACCAGTTGCATCACCGCCTGGTATGGCAACTGCTCGGCCTCCGACCGCAAGGCACTACAGAGGGCATTGCATATGGCCCAGTACATCACTGGTGCCAAGATTCCTGCCATCCAGAACCTCTATACCAGGCGGTGTCAGAGGAAGACCCTAAAAAGGGTCAAAGACTCCAGTCACCCAAGTCTCAGACTGTTCTCTCTGCCCCCGCCCGGKAAGCGGTACCGGAGCCCCAAGTCTAGGTCCAAAAGGCTCCTTAACAGCTTCTACCCCCAAGCCATAAGACTAGTGAACAATTAATCAAATGACCACCCGGACAATTTGCATTGACCCGGTAAGGTCTACACTTGTTGCATTCCGTACATGTGACAAATAAAATTTGATTTGATTTAGTTTCCAAATGAAAATGTCCCAGTTCTTCCATGGCCTGCATACTCACCAGACATGTCACCCATTGAGCATGTTTGGGATGCTCTGGATTGTCATTTATGACAGCGTGTTCCAGTTCCCGSCAATATCCAGCAACTTCACAGTCATTGAAGAGGAGTGGGACAACATTCCACAGGTCACAATCAACAGCCTGATCAACTCTATGTGAAGGAGATGTGTCYRGCTGCATGAGGCAAATGGTGGTCACACCAGATACTGACTGGTTTTCTGATCCACTCCATTACTTTCTGTTTAAGGTATCTGTGACCAACAGATGCATATCTGTATTCCCAGTCATGAGCGATAGGAGAGAGAGAGAGAGAAGGGAGAAGGAGAGAGTGATATGTGAGAGAGAGAAGAAGAGAGAGAGGAAGAGAGGATAGGAGAGAGAGGGAAGAGAGAAGGAGAGGATAGGAGAGAGTAGCAGGAGAAGGGAGAGAGAGAGAGGAGAGAGATGGAAGGAGAGGAGAGAGAGGGAAGAGATGGGAAGCTGAGAGAGGAGAGAGAGGGGAGAGGCGAGAGAGAGGATTATGAGAAGAGATGGAGAAGGTGCAGAAGAGAGAAAGGAGCAAGAGATGAGAAGGGAGGAGAAGGACGAGGATAGGAGAGAGAGGGAGCAGGAGAGAGGAGAGAGAGATTAGAGAGAGAGATGGAGAGAAGGGAGAGAGGCTGGAGCTGCTGTCTATCCTCTGGGAATGTCTGCTTAGCCGTAGGCTGATTAATCAATTAATGACGTGATTACCCTCTATCATTGACTATTATTGTTTAGGTGCCGTGGATATATATCGGTAGGACCAACAGGGGCCTGGGTTGGCGTTAACGGGCAGATGGTACTTGGAGGAACCAGACTGGGTTCGATGAAGTGATTACTAGCCCCTGATGATTGGTCAACTTCACTACACTGAACAATACAGAAGGGGTGATGAAACCGGCCAATATGGCAAATTTTTAACCAACGGTGTATCAGAGATACAGGTCATATGAGAACATTCATTCACTACGAAATAAATGATTAGGTCCTAATCTTGGATTTCACTG
>NW_019948498.1:0-15302 GCF_002910315.2 Salvelinus sp. IW2-2015
TGCGTTTGGCCTGGTGTGGTTCCCAATCAGAGGCAGCTGTTTATCGTTGTCTCTGATTGGGAGCCATATTTAGGTAGCCTGTTTTCCATTGTGTGTTGTGGGTGGTTGTTTCCTGTGTTAGTGTTTGTTTCACATTTCAGGACTGTTCGTTTTGTCGTGTTTGTTGTTTTGTTTAGTGTTGCGTATTGGATTAAAGAATATGAACACTTACCACGCTGCACCTTGGTCCTCTTCTCCTCCAGACGACAAGCGTTARAGTTGGAGATGTTTGAGTAGCCACTAATCAATTKATTTAATGAGTTAGGCAGTTACTTTTTACAGTGTAAACATGGTAGAAAGGCCATGGGAGGAAACTTAACCCTTACCTTAACCCCAACCCTTACAAATACCAACACTACCAATATTTGACCCATTCAAAATTCACCCTATTTATTGTGTTGGACCATGTCAGAACCATGGATAGTTCCCTTAACCATTCAAGATTCTGCAAGTACTGAACGACCAGTTGAAAAACGTTGGGTTGTGGGTTGGGGAACGCTGTGAGCATGGCCACGTCACTCATTGTTTCAAGCCACACGTCGCACACCCACCAAAGGGGAGCAAACATCCCTCTAAGTCTGTTCAAGAACGTACAAGAACGTTTTGGCGAAACGTAGTAAAAGTTCAAGCGAACTGAACGCACCTCAGAATTAAGAAACACAGGCCGGGTCCGAATACCCATACCAGCGTAGGTCGAATACCCATACCAGCGTAGGCTACTACATACTTAAACTGCATAGTCATTTCGGCATTTAATCTACTAGAATTCACTTGTTTTTCCGACTCAAGTGTTTGACAACAGCTGATAATCAGATAAATTGACGCACTGTACCAAAATGAACGAATGATGGGAGTCAATGCAATTGAGCATTAGATCATGCATTTGAGCATTAGATCATGCATTCGAAATTTCACATTCTATAAATCTCTTTTTTCGCAAATGATTTAGTACACTAGTATGGTTATTTGGACACACACCTGCGCTAGAAGACACATAGAACTGTCCGTGGTGCTGAAAATGACCACAGTTCCTTGCTCAATTGAACAACTTCCAGGCCAATAGAACTGTCCATAGTTTGATACCTGTTTTAGCCCCTTATTTCCAGTCCTCTACTGCAGGACCACCAGACTGTCAACGTTTGTTCTAGCCCTGCACTGACACACCAGATTCAACAACTCAAGGGCTTGGTAAATACCTGACACACCAGATTCAACAACTCAAGGGCTTGGTAAATACCTGACACACCAGATTCAACAACTCAAGGGCTTGGTAAATACCTGACACATCAGATTCAACAACTCAAGGGCTTGGTAAATACCTGACACATCAGATTCAACAACCCAAGGGCTTGGTAAATACCTGACACATCAGATTCAACAACTCAAGGGCTTGGTAAATACCTTACAACACCAGATTCAACAACTCAAGGGCTTGGTAAATAGCTGACACCTGATTCAACAACTCAAGTGCTTGGTAAATACATGACACACCTGATTCAACAACTCAAGGACTTGGTAAATACCTGACACACCAGATTCAACAACTCAAGGGCTTGGTAAATACCTGACACATCAGATTCAACAACTCAAGGGCTTGGTAATTAGTGAGTTGAGTCAGTGTGGTTAGTGCAGGGCTAGAACTAAAATGTCCCCCAGGAGAGGGCTGTGAATTAGGGTTGATGCTGTGGACCATTTCAGCACCACAGACAGCTATTGGCCCTGCAGCAGTTTAACGGGACAATGGAACGAGCTGCCCATGGTGCTGAAGCTGGCCAGTAGAATGCAGTGATTTATAGGACATGATGTTAGGATAGGATGAACTTTAATGTCCCCGACAGGAAAATTGTCTTAGACACACAGTACTGACGCATACAAAATAGACAGTGCACATTACACATTCAGCATAATACATACATTGGACATTACCCATCATACACATTGTGCACTTCTCAAATAGCCACATACATAATACATATTGCACCCACTGTCATCCATGTGACACACATTTCCTTCCCGGGTGGATCCTTCCCCCAGTCAACAAGCAAGAGAGACTTCTGAGGAGCGGTGGGGGTAGGGTTGAATTGGGCACGGCCGCGGCACACATGCTTGAGCTGGCCCATAGAAATASAGTCTGTGAGCTAGCCGCTCTCTGGCTCCTCGCGCCGGTTGAGAGATGCGCTCTGTCAGCTTGGGTGAACCGCCGTGCCGGATCCAGCGCCTCCCGCCCACGCAGGCGGCCTGGTTTGTGGGTGCCGTGTCTGTGTGCGATATCGTGTCCCGCGGACATACCCGCCTGATGCTAAACGCATCGAATGCGCTTGAGCAGGTCGAACTCAGAGCCAGAATAATACACCAAAATCAGAAACAGAAACAAGCGCMGTGTAGAGGAAAATATGGATGGGTGGAGAGTGCAATATGGTACACAGTAGAATATCAAACGTGGGGTGGAGGGGCCTACTAAACTCATGGAAGAAACACGTTTGTACCTATGGCAGTTGGCCTATGAATACAGGGAAGGGGGGAGGGTGGAGTTCATTCAAAGATTGGTGAAAAATGATCCTAACATGAGGGTTACTCTAGATGTGTCTTTGTGTCTGTGTGTGTGTGTGTTTATATGAATATGTGGATTAATGAGTGTGCTTTTATGATTCTGTGTGTGTTTGCACATGTGCGCGCATATCTGTGTGTGTGTGTGTTTGCGCATATCTGTGTGTGTGTGCATGTGTATGTGTGTGCYTGTGTTTGCAGTACATGTGTGCCCATATGTCTCATCTTTCTGTTGCATACTTTTAAAAAATATATATATTTTTGAAGTGGTGGATCAGCTTAATATTGCGGAAAGAATGTTGCTTCCATCAATGTAATTGTCTGCATCATTTACAATCACCCATATTTTMGGGGGAAATATATATATCCATACACGCATGCATACGTACATATATACACATACACATACCTATATAGACATACGTACTTTTTTAAAGAATATACCTTTATTATTATTCCCCGCAACCCCTACCACCAATCCCCCAATTGGAGTAAACTAYTAAACACTTCTGCTTTTACCTTCAATTTATACATRTTATACACATTTTACAGACACAGTCTACTTTACAATAGTTCTCTCTTGTTTGTTCTTAGWCCTTCCTCTATTTCTGATGTCCATCCAGTTTGATTTCTATTTGTAACTGTGCTATTTCACAAAAGTTCCGAACCTATATACATTTTACAGACCCCGTATGTTTTACATTGGTTATCTTGTTATTAGTCCCACCCTTCAGCTCCATTCAACCACTCCCATCTATCTCTCAACATTATCCATTTCGGATTTCTATTTGCCATATATTTTTCAACTGTGCTGTGATGCTTCACAAAATAATTGAACCTTCCTAATCTCATAGCTTCTACAGATTGTAAATTAAAAATAAACATTTTTGCTAAAATAATTATCATATTATTGATTGATTGACTATGGCTTTTCAAATCACTGTTGCATACTTGTCACCTTCATTGTTTGATATATGCTGTCTGTGTGGCCAGCTGATAATCTCTGCCACCCTGGAGTGTGCTGTGTTGTCTCTCAGTCAGAAGACCCTAATCATCCCCTGCAGGAGACCCGGTCTCTCCCCCTTCAAGCATAGCCTAGCCTCTCCTCGTCTACCGTCTCCCTTTCCTTTTCCTACCCCTCTTCTCCCACCTACTCTGTAGCAGAAGTACCGCGAAAAAAATTGGAAACTAAAGATCCAGATTGTATCTGTTGCGTTTACGCACTGAAGGTAGGTGAGGAGTCAAACGCCAGGAGAGCAGAGATGTCAGTGTCAGCGTAGATTTTTAATCAGGGCAAGTCCAACAAAACATGACCAGATACCAACTACCCCAAAAACAATGCGGAACTAACAGTACTCCCGTAAGCGCAAAAAACCACAACGCACCTTTACTATAATAACCACACGCGTAATACACTGAGGGAAAGGCCTCCACAAGCAACAAGAAAAAATAATCTCGCACAAAAACCTAAGCGGGGAAACGGGTAAAATACACACAGAAATTAAAGCAAATGGAAACCAGTGTAATGAACCAAAGACGAAACAAAACGAAAAAGGCAAACATGGATCGGTGATGCGCTAGTCAGGCCGGCAACGCCGACCGCTGAGCCACCGCCCTGAACAGGGAGAGAACCACCTTTGGTGGAAGTCGATGACACGTATCAAATAAATACAATGTGGATCTTAATGTTGGAGGCTGATGTGGTGCCTCTGCCACTAAGGATACTTATCAGCAATGAGAGAAACACCATAGTTAAACACCAATGGAATGGACAACCAACAATGTTAAGATGAGGCATGTGTGCAGAGTTACAAAACCCTCCCTCAGGGGTGGTTGCCTTACTTGCTGGACCCATAATAAGACAGGTTCCAATAAGCACCCTCAATGGAGAGGTCCCTGAGTAGGCTTCATCTGCGTCTGTGCAACCATCCATATAACCCATGTTAATAGCCCTATCAGGAATGTTTTCTGAAAGCTCAAGTCTCAGACCAAGTGGTGGGTGCATCCTGCAGGCTGTGAGGCGGGTGAGGCTGGGTGTTCTGAGTTGCAAGTCTAAGAAGAGCTGTATGTGACTCAATGAATCATAAAGCTGAATAATTCATTGGCTGGAGGGCATGTAGAGCCTCTCTTCTCTTGCCTCTGCCTCTCCGTCCTTGCGTGAACCGTCCTCTCTCTGCCTCTGCCTCAGACAAGACCTACTGCAGTAGTACGTCACTATGTGGACAGGCTACAAAGGACAGACTTACTCCAGTAGAAGTTACTTTACAGCCAGCTACAAAGGACAGACTTACTGCAGTGAGTAGACAGCCAGGCTAACAAAGACAAGAAATAAGCAATGTTGCCAAAACTGTCACTCTTTGTCACATCAGATGTCCTGGGAACCCACTAGGTATGCAGGCTTTTTGTTCCAGCCCAATGCACACCTGAATTCAACTCCTCAACCAATTGTCAAGCCCTTAAATGGGTGTGTTAAAGTATCTGGCTGTGTGTGCTTGTATGTGGTGTGTGTGTGTGTGTGTGTGTTCATGTGATCAAGGTGATGAGTAGTCTTATGATTTAATGATGCTTAAAACTGGGACACACAGAATGCTCACAGATAGAGGCTGCTAATCCTCAGTCCCGTGTGTGTGTGTGTGTGTTGTGTGTGTGGTGTGTGTGGTGCGTGTGTCGTGTGTGCTCGTGCGCGTCGTGTGCGTGTGTTGTTGTGTGCTGTGCCGTGTCGTAGCGCTTGCAAGTACCACACAGGCAGGCCGAAAGCGATGACTGATGTAAGCAACAATACATTTTAAACACAGCTGGAATTATTAACTTGCTCATAACTAGGCTCCTACTGCTCACAGTCTTCTACCAGAGGAGCACGAGATTTTCTGTAACAGTTTCAATCTAATTCAATGGTGTTTTATTGGCTACAGTACAATATAGTACCATTACAGTGCAATGCAACAATAAGAGCCAAGCATGTACTTCTCTAAGAGGAAAGCTATCTCTGCCAGATAGAATGTACCTCCATCAGATTCACACTAATTCTCTTTTTTTTAAAAAGGGGAGAAAAATTACTGTCTTTGCAAGATGAGAGTAAAGCCTGTAAAGAGAAGAGGGAGATGGAGTGGTGTGATGGGGATGGAGGAGACGTGTGGAGAAAAAGAGAAAAGAAAGAAAGAAAAAAGAAAGAGAAGAAAGAAAGAAAGAAAGAAAGAAAGAAAAGAAAGAAAGAAAGAAAGAAAGGGAAAGGGAGGCTGTAAAATCTGTCCTTGGTGTAGGTATACCAACATGGTTTACTGGTGAGGATGAAGTCACCAGAATATCTGCAGAGAGCACTCCCCCCTCCTTTCTCCCCATCCTCTCTTTTCCCAGCCACACCTCTCTCTCTATCTCTCCCTCCTCACCTCCTTTCTCATCATCCCCTATTGTCCATACCCCACCTCTCTCCCCCATAAGTTTCTTTCCTCTGTCTCCCAAAATACCTCTACATTTCTCACCTTCCCTCTTTCCTCAACCCTAATTCTCTACCCCACCATTTCTCCATTTTACTGTCTTTCTCTTTCTCCATAGGCACTTCTTATTCCATATCCTTCTCTCTTTTACTCTTACGGTACACCTCTTTCTCTCATCCCTCTCAACCACACTCACATGTTTATCCTACTATTAGTTCCTATTCCTCTCTCCCTCCTCTCTTCTCTCACATCAGGGTCATTCAATTCTAGTCCTTCTGGGCTGCAGTGTCTGCTGGTTTTCATTTCTCCCTGATAGTTACATTAATTCATGTCCGTACGCCATACACACCACACCTGGTTTCCAGCTACTAAACCAGTGGCTGAGTCTAAAACCAGGGATGCCAAGGAAGCAGAGAACACAGTGGTCCTTAGAGACAGGGAGTTGAACATCCTGGATGAACTTCATTATATCTTACAATTCAATAGGGTAATACTAGTTACTTCGGTCAGCATTCTGTCACACACCTAGACTACTTCCTGTACCCATCTGCCTCTGCATGCAGTGCCACCCCACAACTGTCAATCACAGAGACCCCATTGAGAAAAGGCTCAGGGGGAGGAGCTAAGCTGGAGAGCAGCCAATGAGAGCAGCCTGGAGGACTCAGTGAGGGAGGTGATGAGAGCATGGAAGGCAGTCATGAGGCACACACTGGATGACTTACCCCTTTCTCTCTCTTCTCCTCCTCCTTGACTCTCCCCTTTCTATATTTCTCCCTCCCTCCATGTCTCTTTGTGTGTGTCTCTGAGCCATGATAGCCGTAGCATAGTCAGCAGCAACTAGCTGTCCCATTGTAAGCAGCAGCACTAGCAGAGCTGTTGGGTACAACTGGAGTATGTGGATTAGCAGTGCCTTAAACTCAGACAAAACCACCACTGCTACTACTGCCGACCTTCACAATTGGCAGTGACTACATTCATTACTGACGTGAAGGCCTAATCGATAGAAGAGCAGTCAGTGTGGGCTATAGGCATTACACGGGTGTCACTCCAATTGAAAAGACAGTGTGTGTGTGTGGTGTGTGTGTGTGTGTGTGTGTGTGTGGTGTGTGTGTGTGTGTGTGTGTGTGTGTGTGTGGTGTGTTGTGTGTGTGTGTGTGTGTGTGTGTGTGGGTGTGTGTGTGTGTGTGTGTGTGTGTGTGTGTGTGTGTGTGTGTGTGGAATATGGAAGGGAGTTCCATGCACTCATGGTCTGTATAATACTGTAACGTTTCCTTGAATTTGTTCTGATCTGGGGACTGTGAAAAGACTCCTGGTGGCATGTCTGGTGGGGTAAGTGTGTGTGTCAGCGCAACTCTTAGCCAAGACAGACTGGCATGCATAGTATTAATATTAGCCATCTGACTACAATGAAGAGCTAGATGTGCCTCTCTGTTCTGGGCCAGCTGCAGCCTAACTAGGTCTTTCTTTGCAGCACTGACATAATATGAGTGGACAAATAAATCAAATCAATAATCAAATCACATTGATTGGTCACATACACATGGTTAGCAGATGTTATTGAGAGTGAAGCGAAAGCTTGTGCTTCAATTCCGACGTCAGTTACAAGATAAATACTAAACACCATTAATAAGGAAATACACATACATGGATAAATAAGAAGCGAATAGGCAGATGCTTAATCTTAAAATACAGTAGTATACAATAAGATGAGTAATCAAGAATGCTTATTAAGTGGCATTAAAGAATAGTGTCATTTAAAAGTGGCAGTATGCAGTTGTATGTTGGCAGCAGCCTCTCTGTGGTTAGTGAATTGCTGTTTAACAGTCTGATTGGCCTTAAGATTGAAGCTGTTTTTCAGTCTCTTGGTCCCAGCTTTGTGGCACCTGTACTGACCTCACCTTCTGGATGATAGCGGGGAACAGGCAGTGGCTCGGGTGGTGTTGTCCTTGATGATCTTTTTGTCCTTCCTGTGACATCGGGTGGTGTAGGTGTCCAGGAGGGCGGAAGTTTGCGTTGTGCAGACCGCACCACCCTCTGTAGAGCCCTGCGGTTATGGGGTGTGCAGTTGCCGTACCAGGTGGTGATTACAGCCGACAGGATGCTCTCAATTGTGCATCTGTAAAAGTTTGTGAGGTTTATAGGTGACAAGCCATATTTCTTCAGCCTCAATGAGGTTGAAGAGGCGCTGCTGCGCCTTCTTCACCACACTGTCTGTGTGGTGGACCATTTCAGTTGTCCTTTGATATGTAACGCCGAGGAACATTAAAACTTTCCACCTTCTCTCACTGCTGTCCCGTCGATGTGGATAGGGGGGTGTCCCTCTGCTGTATTCTGAAGTCATGTATCATCTCCTTGGTTTTGTGATCGTTGAGTGAGGAGGTTGTTTTCAATGCACCACACTGTTTTCATGGGCCTCACCTCCTCCCTATAGACTGTCTCGTCATTGTTTGGTAATCAAGCCTACTACTGTTGTGTCATTTGCGAACTTAATGATTGAGTTGGCGGTGTGCTTGGCCACACAAGTCATGTCGATATGAACAGGGACTACAGGAGGCCTGAGCACGCAACCTCGTTGCCCCAGTGTTGAGGATCCCAGCACGAGTAGTGGGAGACATGTCTCCCTTCGCTACCATTCCCACAACACTGAGGAGCCCCCAACGGAGTTGCGTGCTCAGCCCCCTCCTGTACTCCCTGTTCATCCATGACTGTGTGGCCAAGCACACCTCCAACTCAATCATTAAGTTCGCCAAATGACACAAACAGTAGTAGGCTGATTACCAACAATGACGAGACAGTCTATAGGGAGGAGGTGAGGCCATGAAAACAGTGTGGTGTCACTGAACAACAACCCCACTCAACGTCAACAAAAACAAAGAGATGATCATGGACTCAGGAAACAGCAGAGGGAGCACCCCCCTATCCACATCCGACGGACAGCAGTGGAGAAGGTGGAAAGTTTAAGCCCGCGCGTACAAATCAAGGACAAACTGAAATGGTCCGCACCCACACAGACAGTGTGGTTGAAGAAGGCGCAGGCAGCGCCTCTTCAACCTCATAGAAGCTGAAGAAATATTGGCTTGTCACTAAAACCCTCACAAACTTTTACAGAGCACAATTGAGAGCACTGTCGGGCTGTATCACCACACTGGTACGGCAACTGCACCACCATAACCGCAGGGCTCTACAGAGGGTGGTGCGCGTCTGCACAACGCAAACTTCCCGCCCTCTGGACACCTACACCACCCGATGTCACAGGAAGGACAAAAAGATCATCTCAAGGACAACAAACCACCCGAGCCACTGCCTGTTCACCCGCTATCATCCAGAAGGTGAGGTCAGTACAGGTGCAACAAAGTGGACCAAGAGACTGAAAAAACAGCTTCAATCTTAAGCCATCAGAACTGTTAAAACAGCATTCACTAACAGCGAGAGGCTGCTGCCAACATAACAGACTCAAATCACTGGCCACTTAATAAATGGATCACTAGTTACTTTAATAATGCCACTTTAAATTAATGTTACATATCTGATGCATTACTCATCTCATATGTATATACTGTATTTACACCATCTATCTGCATCTTGCCTATTCCGCTCTGTCATTGTTCATCCATGTTTGTATATGTATATATGGTTATTACCATTCTTTACTTAAATGTGTGTATATTAGGTAGTTGTGTGGAATTGTTAGATTACTTGTTAGATATTGCTGCACGGTCGGAATTAGAAGCAACAACGCATTTCGCTTCACCTCAATAACATCTGCTAACCATGTGTATTAGTGACCAATCAAATTGATTTGATTATTGATTTGATTTATTGCCGAGTCATATTTATTGTACCAGTGCTGCAAAGAAAGACCTAGTTAGGCTGCAGCTGGCCCAGAACAGAGAGGCACAAATCTAGCTCCTTCATTGTTAGTCAGAATGGCTAATATTAATACTATGCATGCCACGCTGTACTTGGCTAAGAGTTGCGCTGACACACACACTATACCCACCAGACCTGCCACCAGGAGTCTTTCACAGTCCCCAGATTCAGAAACAAATTCAAGGAAACGTACAGTATTATTACAGAGCCATGAGTGCATGGAACTCCCTTCCATATTTCCACACACACACACACACACACACACACACAATCACACACACACACACACACACACACACACACACACACACACCACACACACACACACACACACACACACACACAACACACACACACATCTACACACACACACACACACACACACACACACACACACACACAACCACTGTCTTTTCAATTGGAGTGACACCCGTGTAATGCCTATAGCCCAACACTGACTAGCTCTTTCCTATCGATTAGGCCTCACGTCAGTAATGAATGTAGTCACTGCCAATTGTGAAGGTCGGCCAGTAGAGCAGTGGTGGTTTGTCTGAGTTAAGGCCACTGCTAATCCACATACTCAGTTGTACCCAACAGCTCTGCTAGTGCTGCTGCTACAATGGGACAGCTCAGTCTGCTGACTATGCTCACGGCTATCATGGCTCAGAGACACACACAAAGAGAGACATGAGAGGAGGGGAGGAATATATAGAAAGGAAGTCCAAGGAGGAGAGAAAGAGAGAGAAAGGGGTAAGTCATCCAGTGTGTGCTTCACTGACTGCCTTCCATGCCTCATCACCTCCCTCACTGAGTCCTCCAGGCTGCTCTCATGGCTGCTCTCCAGCTTAGTTCCCCCTGAGCCTTTTCTCAATGGGGTCTCTGTGATTGACAGTTGTGTGGGGTGGCACTGCATGTCATGAGGCAGATGGGTACAGGAAGTAGTCTAGGTGTTGTGACAGAATGCTGAACGAGTAACTAGTATTACCCTATTGATTGTAAGATATACATGAAGTTCATCCAGGATGTTCAACTCCCTGTCTCAAGGACCACTGTGTCTTCTTTCCTTCCTTGGCCATCCCTGGTTTAGAAACTCAGCCACTGTTTAGTAGCTGCGAAACCAGGTGTGTGTGTAGTGCTACGGACATGAATTAATGTTACTATCAGGGAGAAAATGAAAACCAGCAGACACTGCAGCCCAGAAGGACTAGAATTGAATGACCCTGATGTGAGAGAAAGGAGAGAGGGAGAGAGGAATAGGAACTAATAGTAGAGATAAACATGTGAGTGTGGTTGAGAGGGATGAGAGAAAGAGGGTGCTTACCGTAAGAGTAAAAGAAGAGGATATGGAATAAGAAGTGCCTATGGGAGAAAGAGAAAGACAGTAAAATGGAGAAAAATGGTGGTAGAGAATTAGGGTTGAGGAAAGAGGAAGGTGAAAATGTAAGGTATTTTGGGAGACAGAGGAAGAAACTTATGGGGAGAGAGGTGGGTATGGACAATAGGGGATGATGAGAAAAAGAGAGGTGAGGAGGGAGAGATAGAGAGAGAGGTGTGGCTGGGAAAAGGAGGATGGGGAGAAAGGAGGGGGGAGTGCTCTCTGCAGATATTCTGTGGACTTCATCCTCACCAGTAAACCATGTTGGTATACCTACACCAAGGACAGATTTTACAAGCCTCCCTCCCTTTTCTTTCTTTCTTTCTTCTTTCTTTCTTTCTTTCTTTCTTCTTTCTTTCTTTCTTTCTCTTTCTTCTCTTTTTTCTCCACACGTCCCCCCATCCCCATCACACCACTCCCATTCCCTCTTCTTTACAGGCTTTACTCTCATCTTGCAAAACAAGTAATTTCGTCCCCCTTTTTAAAAAAAGAGAAATGTGATGTGAATCTGATGAGGTACATTCTATCTGGCAGAGATAGCTTCCTCTTAGAGAAGTACATGCTGGCTCTTATTGTTGCATTGCACTGTATGTACTATATGTACTGTAAGCCATATAAAACACCATTGAATTAGATTGAAACTGTTACAGAAAATCTCGTGCTCCTCTGGTAGAAGACTGTGAGCAGTAGGAGTCCTACTTATGAGCAAGTTAATAATTCCAGCTGTTTAAAAATGTATTTTGTCCTACATCAGCATCGCTTCGGCCTCGCCTGTTGTGTACTGCCAGCGCCTAGACAGGCACAGCACACCAACACACACGCACACGCACGCGCACGCACACACGCACACCACGCACGACACACACACACACAAACACACACACACACGGGACTGAGGAATTAGCAGCCTCTATCTGTGTGGCATTCTGGGAGTCCCAGTTTTAAGCATCATTAACATAGACTACTCATCAACCTGATCACATGAACACACACCACACACACACACACACATACAGCACACACAGCCCAATACTAACACACCCCAATTAAGGGCTTGACAATTGTTTGAGGAGTTGAATCAGGTGTGCATTGGGCGGAACAAAGCCTGCATACCTAGTGGGTTCCCGGACACTGCATTGGACAAAGATGACAGTTTTGGCAACATTGCTATTTCTGTCCTTTGTAGCCTGGCTGGTCACTCACTGCAGTAAGTCTGTCCTTTGTAGCCTGGCTGTAAAGTAACTTCATACTGGAGTAGTCTGTCCTTTGTAGCCTGTCCACATAGTGACTACTTACTGCAGTAGGTCTGTCTGAGCAGAGGCAAGAGAGAGACGGTCACCAAGGACGGAGAGGCAGAGGCAGAGGAAAGAGAGCTCACGATGCCTCCAGCCAATGAAATTATTCAGCTTTAGAAATCATTGAGTCACATACAGCTCCTTCTTAGACTGCAACTCAGAACCACCCAGCCTCACCCAGCTCACAGCCTGCAGGATGCACCCACCACTTGGTCTGAGACTTGAGCTTTCAGAAAAACATGTCCTGATAGGGGTATTAACATGGGTTATATGGATGGTTGCCAGACGCAGATGAAGCCTACTCAGGGACCCTCTCCATTGAGGGTGCTTATTGGAACCTGGTTATTATGGGTCCAGGCAAGTAAGGCAACCACCCCTGAGAGGGTTTTTGTAACTCTGCACACATGCCCATACTAACCATTGTTGGTTGGCCATTCCATTGTGTTAACTATGGTGTTTCTCTCATTGCTGATAAGTATCTTAGTGCAGAGGCACCACATCAGCCTCCACACATTAAGATCCACATTGTATTTATTGATACTGTCATGACTTCACAAAGGTGGTTCCTCTCCCTGTTCAGGCGGTTGCTCACGCGGTCGGCGTTGCCGGCCTACTAGCCATCACCGATCCATGTTTCCTTTTTCGTTTGTTTCGTCTTTGGTTCATTCACACTCTGGTTTCCATTTGCTTTTAATCTGCTGTGTATATTACCCGTTTCCCCGTTAGGTTGTGCGAGATTATTTTTCTTGTTGTCTTGTGGAGGCTTTCCTCAGTGTATTACGCGTGTGGTTATTTATAGTAAGGTGCGTTGTGTTTTTGCGCCTCTTACGGAGAGTACTTGTAGTTCCCATTGTTTTGGGGTATTGTACTGTACCATGTTTTTTTGACTTGCGCCCTGATTAAAATACCGCTACAACTGACATCTCTGCCTCTCCTGCGTTTGATCCTCTCACCTACCTTCAGTGCGTAACGCAACAGATACAATCTGGATTCTTAGTTCCAATTTTTTCCCGGTACTTCTGCTACAGAGTAGGTGGAGAAGGAGGAGGAGAAAAAGGAAGAGGAGACGGTAGACGGAGGAGGCTAGGCTATGCTTGAGGGGAGGGAGGAGAGACCGAGGTCTCCTGCAGGGGATGATTAGGGTCTTCTGACTGAGAGACAAACACAGCACACTCCAGGGTCAGAGATTATCGACGGCACACAGACAGCATATATCAAACATATAGAGTGACAAGTATGCAACATGATTTGAAAAGCCATAGCAATCAATCAATAATAAATAATTATTATGCAAAAAATGTTTATTTTTAATTTACAATCTGTAGAAAGCTATATGAGATTAGGAAGTTCAATTATTTTGTGAAGCATCACAGCACAGTTGAAAAATATTAGTGCAAATAGAAATCCGAAATGGATAATGTTGAGAGATAGATGGGAGGGGTTGAAGGAGCTGAAGGGTGGGACTAATAACAAGATAACCAATGTAAAACATACGGGTCTGTAAAATGTATATAGGTTCGGAACTTGTGAAATAGCACATTACAAATAGAAATCAAACTGGATGGACATCAGAAATAGAGGAATCTAAGAACAAACAAGAGAGAACTAATTGTAAAGTAGACTGTGTCTGTAAAATGTGTATAAATGTATAAATTGAAGGTAAAAGCAGAAGTGTTTATAGTTTACTCCAATTGGGGGATTGGTGGTAGGGGTTGCGGGGAATAATAATAAAGTATCTATCTTAAAAAAAGTACGTATGTCTATATAGGTATGTGTATGTGTATTATGTACGAGCATGCGTGTATGGATATTATATATTCCCCCAAAATATGGGTGATTGTAAATGATGCAGACAATTACATTGATGGAAGCAACATTCTTTCCGCAATATTAAGCTGATCCACCACTTCAAAAAATATATATATTTTTTAAAAGTATGCACAGAAAGATGAGACATATATGGGCACACATGTACTGCAAACACAGCACACACATACACATGCACCACACACAACAGATATGCGCAACACACACACACACAGATATGCGCGCACATGTGCAAACACACACAGAATCATAAAAGCACACTCATTAATCCACATATTCATATAAACACACCACACACACAGACACAAAGACACATCTCGAGTAACCCTCATTTAGGAATCATTTTTCACCAATCTTTGAATGAACTCCACCCTCCCCCTTCCCTGTATTCATAGGCCAACTGCCATAGGTACAAAGGTGTTTCTTCCATGAGTTTATAGGCCCTCCACCCCACGTTTGATATTCTACTGGTGTACCATATTGCACTTCCACCCATCCATATTTTCCTCTACACCGCGCTTGTTTCTGTTTCTGATTTTGGTGTATTATTCTCGGCTCTGAGTTCGACCTGCTCAAGCGCATTCGAGATGCGTTTAGCATCAGGCGGGTATGTCCGCGGGCACGATATCGCACACAGAACGGCACCCACAAACCAGGCCGCCTGCGTGGGCGGAGGCGCTGGATCCGGCACGCGGTTCACCAAGCTGACCAGAGCGCATTCTCTCAACCGGCGCGAGGAAGCCGAGAGCGGCGCTGACTCACAGACTGCTATTTCTATGGCCAGCTCAGCATGTGTGGCCGGCCGTCCCAATTCAACCGCTACCCCCACCGCTCCTCAGAAGTCTCTCTTGCTTGTTGACTGGGGAAGGATCCACCGGGAAGGAAATGTGTGTCACATGTGATGACAGTGGTTGC
>NW_019948499.1:0-3872 GCF_002910315.2 Salvelinus sp. IW2-2015
GACAAATCTAGGGGCTCCTTCATGTAGCGCTCACACAACCTCTGATAACACAGCCATGGTCTTCTTCTACCATGCACCTCTGATAACACCACAGCATGGTCTCTCTACCATCCACCTCTGATAACACAGCATGGTCTCTCTACCATCCACCTCTGATAACACAGCATGGTCTCTACCATCCACCTCTGATACCACAGCATGGTCTCTACCATCCACCTCTGATAACATCTCATTTAAACAGACAACATATTGTACCATCCAACCAGAAAAGCAGAATACATAATAACCAATCACATATGACTATATTACTCCATGTGGTCTGAATCCAAAATGGCACCCTATTGTGCATTACAGTCCAGTGGGAGTATGCATGGGAGTGCAATGTGGGCTGTGGACTGAGTCTTTTCTCAGCAGAGAGTGTCTCAGAGAGATCCATGTGATACCAGTAGTGTGTCTGGATGGATATTGATCCAGCTGCAGTTTGACATGGACTGAAACCATGACAGGTAGGAGAGCTTTATTTATCAGACCGTTTCCAAACTGGATTCTTCCTATAAAGAGAGACGGAGTCAACTTCTTCCCAAATGGTATCTATCAAAAAATACAACATGTGGAAAAGCAGCAAAAAAACGAATCAACTTCAAGAACACACTTAAATCTAGACAACGTCTATATCTGTAACATTCTGTTCTGATTCAGCGGGGATCCGACTCACAACCTGTACAACATCACACAACACCAGGAAACAAACATCACAACACCAGGAAACAAACATCACAACACGAGAGAACAAACATCACGTCACCAGAGAACAAACATCACACAACACTACAGAACAAACATCACAACACTACAGAACAAACATCACAACACTACAGAACAAACATCACAACACGAGAGAACAAACATCACAACACCAGAGAACAAACGTCAGAACACCAGAGAACAAACATCACACAACATTAGAAAACAAACATCACAACACCAGAGAACAAACATCACACAACACGAGAGAACAAACATCACACAACACGAGAGAACAAACATCACAACTCTAAATAACAAACATCACAACACCAGAGAACAAACATCACAACACCATAGAACAAACATCACAACACCAGAGAACCCTACATCCCCTACCCCTAGTACTCACCCCCTGTTCATCCAGTTTGAGGAGCTGCTCGGGGACCTTGGGGGAGTTGAGGGCCAGACGGAGACAATGGATGTTGAGTTCAGGCATCACATATTCCAGAACCTCTTTTAGAGGTAGGCCTCGGGCTGTACCATGTCTCGCTGTGGAGGGGACCGCATCCTCCAGGATTGCACCACGTAGGGTTGTTAACTGGGAGGGAGGGAGAGAGAGAGAGGGAGAGAAAGAGAGAGGAGAGAGGGAGAGGGAGAGAGGGAGAGAAAGAGAGAGGAGAGAGTTTTGTTATATGTATACTTTGACAATGTAAGTCATTTCACTTTCCATGTCAATAAAGTCTATTGAATTTGATTAAATTGAATTGAGAGAGCGTGAGAATGAGGGTTTAGGCCCCTGCACCACTCCCCCTCCACCCACATCCCTCCACCCCCATCCCTCCACCCTCTCATCCCTCCAGTGCCGGTGGAGGCGATGGAGAGGGTGGAGCCGGATGGAGAGGGTGGAGCAGGAGAGGGTGGGAAGGCATGGATGGAGGGATGGAGAGCGGTGGAGCGGATGCAGAGGGTCGGAGGGATTGCGAGAGGGATGGAGAAGTGGAAGGGGATGGGAGAAGGCGGATGGGAGAATGGGTGGCCATGGATGGAGGATGGAGAGCCGGGGTTGGAGGGATGGGATGTTGGCAGGGATGGGCCAGGGGTGGATGGATTGCGAGAGGGGTGGAGCGTGATGGAGAGCGCCTGGAGGCGATGGCACGAGGGATGGAAAGAGGCGTGACTGGGGATGGAGAGGGCGTATGGCGACATGAGGGGTTGGAGGATCGGAGAGGATTGGAGAAGGTGGAGCGCGGATGGGAAGAGGGATGGAGCAAGGTGGAGGCGATGGAAGGCGATGCGAGAGGGTGGAGCACGGATTGGAGAGACGGTGGAGCGGTATGGCAGAGGGATGGAGATGTGCGTAGGATAGTGGGTGCGTAGGCGCATGGAGAGGCCGCTGAGGCATGAAGAGCGCCGGATTGCGACAGTGAAGTTGGAGGGGATGTCGAGAGCGGATGGAGAAGTGGAGCCGCATGGAGGCGATGGGCAGAGAGCGTTGGAGGGATGGAGAGGATGCCGAGAGGCGTAGGATGTGTGCGTGAGCGGATGCCGAGAGGATGGAGAGGCGCCTGGAGGGTTATGGAGAGCGGATGGATGGGGTGGAGGACAATGGAGAGACGGTGGAGGGGGATGGAGGGCATGCGAATAGGGATGAGAGGGTTGGGGTGGATGGGCAATGCGCGGTGTGGTAGGAATGGAGGAGCGGTGGAGCCCGCGATTGGAGGGATGGTAGAGGCGTGTGAGGATGCTGAGCAGCGTGGAGCGCGCAATGGAAGAGTGGCTGCGGCCAGCGGATGGAGTGGGCGCTCACTTTGATGTGAGGCGCATGGAGCCCGTGATGGAGAGCCGGTGGGAGCGGATGGCGGGGTGTGCAGGGATGGAGAGCCGGTGCGAGGGATGGAGATGGCTGGCAGGATATGGGTGGTAGCGGATGCAGCAGGGCTTCCCTGGAGCGCATAGGGGTGGGAGGGACTGGGAGCAAGCGCCTGTGGCAGCGGAATGGAGCATGCGAGGAGAGGGATGGCAGAGGGTGGAGGACATGGATTGAGGCGGGTTGGTAGGAATGGAGCAGGCGTGGAGGCGATGAGAGGCGTGGATCGGGATGTCGAGAGGCGTGGAGGCCGGGAATCGCGGGGGAAAAAGGGCTGCGAGGGATGGAGAGGCGTGGTAGGGATAGAGAGGTGAAGGGAAAAGGGGCGTGCAGGGATGGAGCCATGAGGCGTGGAGGGATGCGAGCAGGGTGGAGAGATGAGAGGCATGCTGCAGGTCGTGGCAGGGATCGTGAGAGGCCGGAATGGAGTGGGTGCGAGGATGGAAGCAGGCGTTGGACAGATTGGAGAGGGATATAGCGATGGCAGGGGGTGGACAGCCGTCATGGAGGGCATGGAGAGAGGTGGATAGGTCTGAGGGTATTGGCGAGTGATGGAGCCAGAGGCTGGAGGATGGTGAAGAGGCAGTTGCTAGGCACTATGCAAGAGCGGGTGGCATGCAGGATGGATGAGCGGTGGCCAGAATAGCGGTGGTGAGGGATGGAGAGCGGGGTAGCGGATGAGCAGGGTTGCACCGAGATTGGAAGAGCAGGTGCGAGGGGATGGTAGAGGGTGAGGGCATGCGAGGGGGCCGGTGGTGAGGGATGGAGGGATGCGAGAGGGTGGAGGGATGGAGGCTGCGTAGAGGACATGCGGCTGCGTTGGAGTGATGGGAGATGGATGGAGGGTGGACGAGGGCATGGAAGGTCATGGGGCGTGTCTGGACGGCATGGAAGCAGGGTGCGAGGCGATGAAGCCGGTGGAAGGATGGAGGAATGTAGAGGGGCAGCGGATGAGATGTTGGAGGGATGAGAGGGTGGAGCGTGCGCCGGCTGGAGGCGATGGAGAGGGGTGCAGAGGGATGAGGGGTGGAGGATGGAGGGATTATGGAAGATGGCGCAGTATGGAGAGGTGTAGTAGGAGTCATGGGGTGGAGTGATGGATGTAGAGTGCTGGAGGGATGCGAAGAGGGAGTGTAGGGATGACGAGGGTTGGTGGCGCGATGCCGAGAGCGCGTTGTGTTGAGCAGAGCGATGGATTGAGGATGGAGGGCGCATGCCGAGAGGGTTGGCTGGAGCGCAATGGAGAGGTGCGAGGGTA
>NW_019948499.1:5873-15300 GCF_002910315.2 Salvelinus sp. IW2-2015
TGATTAACTGGCTGACTGACTAACTGGCTGGTTGACTGACAGACTGGCTGGTTGACTGACTGAATAACTGGCTGACTGACTGACTGACTTGGTGGGTGACTGAATAACTGGCTGACTGACTGACTGGCTGGTGGCTGACTGAATAACTGCCTGACTGACTGACTGGCTGACTAACTGACTGACTGGCTGGCTGACTAACTGCCTGGTTGACTAAATGAGAGACTGGCTGAGTGACTGGATGACTGACTAACTGACTGGCTGTCAGAATGGCTGAATGACTAATTGGATGACTGACTGACTAACTAACTGGCTGACTGACACACTGACTGGCTGGCTGACTGACTGACTGACTGGCTGACTGACACACCGACTGGCTGACTGGCTGACTGACTGACTGGGCAACTGGCTGGATGACTGGCTGGATGACTGACTGACTGACTGACTGGCTGGCTGACTGGCTGACTGACACACTGACTGGCTGACTAACTGCCTGGTTGACTAAATGAGAGACTGGCCTAGTGACTAGATGGCTGACTAACTGACTGGCTGGCAGAAATGTTGAATGACTAATTGGATGACTGACTGACTAGCTAGCTAACTGGCTGATTGACACACTGACTGGCTGACTGACACACTGACTGACTGACACACTGACTGGCTGGCTGACAATCTGGCTGACTGATTGACTCACTTGCTGACTTTATGACTAACTGGCTGGCTGACTGACTGATTAAATAACTGGCTTACTGACTGACTGACTACCTGGCTGACTGACTGGCTGACTGACTGACTGGCTGACTAACAGAGTCATGACTGGCTGACTGACTGGCTGACTAACAGAGTCATTACTGGCTGACTGGCTGACTGACTGGCTGAATAACAGAGTCATGACTGGCTGACTGACTGGCTGACTAACAGTCATGACTGGCTGACTGACTGACTGACTACCGCACTGTTTTTGAAAGATATAACGTTAGCAATCGAGAACTATAAACGTTTTGCTACTTTTCTCATCAACATTGATGCCCTGAATTTAGCAGACATAATTGACAGATCAGTAGGATGTAGTGATGGGCTACTTTCTACTCAGGCCATGGTCAGTGTGAACCAGAACCGCCGGCCAGAACCGCCGGCCAAACAAGATGTAGCAACAAACAGAACGGAGTTAATGGTTCCAGTCTGCCGTGACGTGTTCATCCAGTTATACCTTTCTAATGTTGTCAGACAGACATTTTTATTTCAAGATAAAGCATACTGTTAGCTTGCTGGCAAACTGATATCTTTCCAACAGATAAGATCTAAACCAGGCCAGAACTTGTCCGTGTAGACCAATTTGGGTTTCCAATCTCTCCAAAAGAATGTGGTGATCGATGGTGTCAAAAGCAGCTAACTAAGGTCTAGGAGCACGAAGACAGATGCAGAGCCTCGGTCTGATGCCATTAAAAGGTAATTTACCACCTTCACAAGTGCAGTCTCAGTGCTATGATGGAGTCTAAAACCAGATTGGAGCCTTTAAATTTAATCTTTATTTAACTAGGCAAGCCAGTTAAGAACAAATTCTTATTTTCAATGACGGCCTACCGGGGAACAGTGGGTCAACTGCCTTGTTCGGGAGCAGAACGACAGATTTTTCCCTTGTCAGCTCGTGGATTCAATCTTGCAACCTTTCTGATACTAGTCCAACCTTCTAACCACTAGGCTACCTGCCGCCCAACGCTCTAACCACTAGGCTACCTGCCCCCCAACGCTCTAACCACCAGGCTACCTGCCTCCCAACGCTCTAACCACCAGGCTACCTGCCGCCCAACGCTCTAACCACTAGGCTACATGCTACCTAACGCTCTAACCACTAGGCTACCTGCCTCCCAATGCTCTAACACTAGGCTACCTGCCTCCCAACGCTCTAACCACTAGGCTACCTGCCACCCACGCTCTAACCACTGAGGTACCTGCCTCCCAACGCTCTAACCACTAGGCTACCTGCCACCCCACGCTCTAACCACTAGGCTACCTGGCCGCCCACGCTCTAACCACTAGGCTACCTGCCCCCCAACGCTCTAACCACCAGGCTACCTGCCTCCCAACGCTCTAACCACCAGGCTACCTGCGCCCAACGCTCTAACCACTAGGCTACATGCTCCTAACGCTCTAACCACTAGGCTACGCCCCCAATGCTCTAACCACTAGGCTACCTGCTCCCAAGCTCTAACCACTAGGCTACCTGCCACCCCACGTCTAACACATAGGCTACCTGCCTCCCAACGCTCTAACCACAAGGCTACCTGCCCCAACGCTCTAACCACTAGGCTACCTCCGCCCAACGGCTCGGAACCCAACCAGGCTACCTGCCACCCCACGCTCTAAACCTAGGCTACCTGCCTCCCCAACGCTCTAACCACTAGGCTACCTGCCTCCCAACGCTCTAACCACTAGGCTACCTGCCTCCCCAACGCTCTAACCACTAGGCTACCTGCCTCCCAACGCTCTAACACTAGGCTACCTGCCTGCCCAACGCTCTATCCACTAGGCCTACCTGCCACCCAACGCTCTAAACCACTAGGCTACCCTGCCTCCCAACACTCTCTAACCACTAGGCTGCCTGCCTCCAACGCTCTAACCAGCTTAGGCTAGCTGTCACCCAACGCTCTAACCACTAGGGCCTAGACTGTCACCCAACGCTCTAACCACTAGGCTACCCTGCCACTCACACGCTCTAACCACCTAGGCTACCTGCCACCCCACGTCTCTAGACCACTAGGCTACCTGCCACCCCACGCACGTCTAACCACTAGGCTACCTGCGCCACCCAACGCTCTAAACCACTAGGCTACTCTGCCGCCCCACGCTCTAACTACTAGCCTACCTGCCACCCAACGCTCTAACCACTAGGCTACCTGCCTCCCAACGCTCTAACCACTAGGCTACCTGGCCTCTCCACGCTCTAACCACTAGGCTTACCTGCCGCCCAACGCTCTAAACCACTGAGGCTACCTGCCGCCCACCCTCTAACCACTAGGCTACCTGCCACCCACGCTCTAAACCACTGGCTACCTGCCACCCAACGCTCTAACCACTAGGCTACCTGCCACCCAACGCTCTAACCACTAGGCTACCTGCCGCCCCACGCTCTAATACTACCCTACCTGCCACCCAACGCTCTAACACTAGCTACCTTGCCTCCCAACGCTCTAACCACTAGGCTACCTGCCTCTCCACGCTCTACCACTAGGCTACCTGTCCGGCCAACGCTCTAACCACTAGGCTACTTGCCAGCCCCACGCATCTATACCACTAGGCTACCTGCCACCCCACGCTCTAACCACTAGGCTACCTGCCACCCAACGCTCTAACCACTAGCACTGCCCACTACAGCTACCTGCCACCCAACGCTCTAACCACTAGGCTACCTGCCTCCCAACGCTCTAAGCCACTAGGCTACCTGCCTCCCAACGCTCTAATACCACTTAGGCTACCTGCCACCCAACGCTCTAACCACTAGGCTACCTGCCACCCCACGCTCTAACTACTAGGCTACCTGCCACCCCACGCTCTAACTACTAGGCTACCTGCCTCCCAACGCTCTAACCACTAGGCTACCTGCCGCCCCACGCTCTAACCACAAGGCTACCTGCCGACCAACGCTCTAACCACAGGCTACCTGCCGCCCAACGCTCTAACCACTAGGCTACCGCCTCCCAACAGCTCTAACCACTAGGCTACCTGCCGCCCAACGCTCCCTAACCACTAGGCTACCTGCCTCCCAACGCTCTAACCACTAGGCTACCTGCCACCCAAGCTCTAACCACTAGGCTACCTGCCACCCCACGCTCTAACTACTAGGCTACCTGCCACCCAATGCTCTAACCACTAGGCTACCTGCCACCCCCACGCTCTAACTACTAGGCTACCTGCCACCCCACACTCTAACTACTAGGCTACCTGCCACCCCACACTCTAACCTCTAGGCTACCTGCCACCCAAACGCTTCTAAGCTACTGAGGCTACCTGCCGCCCCAACGCTCTAACTACTAGGCTACCTGCCACCCCACGCTCTAACCACTAGGCTACTTGCCACCCCACGCTCTAACCACTAGGCTACCTGCCACCCCGATTCGTACACTTTGTTTGTCTTCAGAAAGGCAGTGAGTTGCTGCGCAACAGCTTTTTCAAAATATTTTGAGAGGAATGGGAGATTCGATATAGGCCGATAATTTTACATTTTAAATATTTTTCTGGGTCAAGGTTTGGCTTTTTCAAGAGAGGCTTTATTACTGCCACTTTTAGTGAGTTTGGTACATATCTGGTGCATAGGGAGCCATTTATTATGTTCAACATAGGAGAGCCAAGCACAGGAAGCATCTCTTTCAGTAGTTTAGTTGGAATAGGGTCCAGCATGCAGCTTGAAGGTTTAGAGGACATTGCTATTTTCACGAAAGTGTCAATAGATACAGGATTCAAAAACTTGAGTCTCCCTTGATCCTAGGTCCTGGCAGTGTTGTGCAGACTCAGCTTTGGAGGAATACGCAGATATAAAGAGGAGTCTGTAATTTGCTTTCTAATGATCATGATCTTTTCATAAAAGAGGTTCATGAATTTATCACTGCTGACGTGAAAGCCATCCTCTCTTGGGGAATGCTTTTGAGTTAGCTTTGCGACAGTATAAAAATACATTTTGGATTGTTCTCATTCTACTCAATTAAGTTGGAGAAATAGCATGATCGAGCAGCAATGAGGGCTCTTTGATACTGCACGGTACTGTCTTTGCAAGCTAATCGGAAGACTTACAGTTTGGTGTGGTGCCATTTCCGTTCCAATTTTCTGGAAGCTTGCTTCAGAGCTCGGGTATTTTCTGTATACCAGGGAGCTATTTTCTTATGACAAATGTTTTTTGTTTTTAGGGGTGTGACTGCATCTAGGGTATTACGCAACATTACGCTTAGTTCCTCAGTTAGGTGGTTAACCGATTTTAGTACTCTGACGTCCTTGGATAGGTGGATGGAGTCTGGGAGGGCATCAAGGAATCTTTGGGTTGTCCGAGAATTAATAACACGGCTTTTGATGATCCTTGATTGGGGTCTGAGCAGATTATTATATTATACGTAATAAAATGGTGGTCCGATAGTCCAGGATTAAGAGGAAAAACATTAAGGTCCACAATATTTATTCCACGGGACAAAGCTAGGCCCAAAGTATGACTGCGGCAATGCGTAGGTCCGGAGAAATGTTGGACAAAACCCACTGAGTCGAAGATGGCTCCGAAAGCCTTTTGGAGTGGGCCTGTGGACTTTTCATGTGAATATTAAAGTCACCAAAATGTTTTATATTATCTGCCATGACTACAAGGTCCGATAGGAATTCAGGGAACTCAGTGAGGAACGCTGTACATGGCCCAGGAGGAACGTGAAAGCCATCCTCTCTTGATATACCGTGTGTTTACCACATGGTCTCACATGTGAATCATTAAAGAGATGGGTGGGGCTAAGGCTTAAGAGGGTGTGAACGATGCTGAATGGGACAAAGCTCTCCAGTAGGTGTACCAAACCATTCATGGGCCGTTTTCAAAAAAGTAGGGTTACGAGTTATTAAACTTTCAAAGCAGAATTACTTTCCCAATGTTCCTTAACTGTAGTGTATGATATACCATTTATACCATCTAGCTCTGAGTCTCTACTTCTATCCAATGTCAAAAACACAATTTAAAATGTGTGTTTGTTCTTCACTGGTTGCCCTTTTCTTGTGGCAACATGTCACAAATCTTGCTGCTGTGACGGTACACCCATTCAATAGAAATCTCTCTCTCTCTCTCTCTCTCTCTCTCTCTCTCTCCCTCTCTCTCCCTCTCTCTCCCTCTCTTCCCCCTCTCTCCCTTCCTCTCCCTCTCTCTCCTCCCTCTCTCCCTCTCTCCCTCTCTCCTCTCTCCTCCTCCTCTCTCTCTCTCCTCCCTCTCTCCCTCCCTCCTCTCCCTCCCTCTCTCCCTCCCTCTCTCCCTCCCTCCCTCCTCCCTCCCTCCTCTCTCCCTCCCTCCCTCTCTCTCTCCCTCTCTCCCTCTCTCCCTCCCCCCCTCCCTCCCTCCCTCCCTCCCTCCCTCTCCTCCCTCCCTCCCTCCCTCTATGTATTGTTTTTACCTGACTTGGTCCTGAAGGTGACCCCGTAGTTGTATTGCATCCATTCCTCTTCTTTTCCCTTCATCCAGCTTCTCTCTCCTGATGCTGACTGCTACTGGACCCAGGTTCTCATCCACTCCGAAGTATTCTGGTGTTCTGAAAGACAGAACACAATAAGACAACTATCAGACTACACACACTGCTACTGGACCCAGGTTCCCATCCACTGCAGACAGAGAAGAGGAGAGAGAGGAGAGAGAGGGAGGAGAGGAGAGGAGAAGGAGAGAGAGGAGAGGAGAGGAGAGGAGAGGAGAGGAGAGGAGAGGAGAGGAGAGGAAGGAGAGAGAAGGAGAGGAGAGGAGAGAGAGAGAGAGGGCAGACAGGAACAATCAGACCAAACTGACTTTTTTACTGATCCCAGACAAAATAGCTCCACACCACACTCATGATTATACTAATGCTAATGTATCTGGTCCTAACTGCTAATTGCTATCTGGTCTAAATGCTAATAGTTCACTGGGCTAATGGATAATGGCTAAGTGGGCTTAATTGGTAATGGTTATTTGGTCTAAATGCTAATAGTTCACTGGGCTAATGGCTAATTGGGCTAATTGGTAATGGTTATTTGGTCTAAATGCTAATAGTTCACTGGGCTAAACGCTAATCCTTAGTTGGGCTTAATGCTAATAGTTATCTGGGATGAGTCCATGCACTGAGTCTGTTCGCTCTGCCAGGTACAGTGGGGAGAACAAGTATTTGATACACTGCCCATTTTGCAGGTTTCTTCCTACTTTACAAAAGCATGTAGAGTCTGTAATTTTCTTATCAAGGTACACTTTCAACTGTGAGAGACGGAATCTCAAACAAAAATCCAGAAAAATCACATTGTATGATTTTAAGTAATTAATTTGCATTTTGCTTTTATTTTTACATAATAGTATTTGTATCACCTACCAACCAGGAGTAGAATTCCGGCTCTCACAGACTGTTAGTTTTTCTTTAAAAGCCCTCTCTGTTTTCTCCACTCTCTATTACCTGTATTAACTGCACGCTGGTTGAACTCCTACCTGTAATAAAAGACACCCTGTCCACACTCTCAACAGAAACAGACTCCAACCTCTCCACAATGGCCAAGACCAAGAGAGCTGTATAAGGACATCAGATAAAAATTGTAAGACATGCAACAGGCTGGGATGGGCTACAGGACAATACAAGCAGCTTGGTGAGAAGCAACAACTGTTGGCGCTAATTATAGAAAATGGAAGAAGTTCAAGATGACGTCAATCACCCTCGGTCTGGGCTCCATGCAAGATCTCACCTCTGGGCATCAATGATCATGAGGAAGGTGAGTTATCAGCCCAGAACTACACGGCAGGACTGGTCAATGACCTGAAGAGAGCTTGGGACCACAGTCTCAAAGAAAACAATTAGTAAACACACTACACCGTCATGGATGAAAAATCCTGCACGCACGCAAGTCCACCTGCTCAACCAGCGCATGTCCAGGCCCGTCTGAAGTTTGCCAATTGACCATCTGGATGATCCAGAGGAGGAATGGGAGAAGGTCATGTGGTCGATGAGACAAAAATAGAGCTTTTGGTTTCTAAACTCCACTCGCCGTTTTTTGGAGGAAGAGAAGAAGATGAGTACAACCCCAGAACACCATCCCCAACCGTGAAGCAATCGGTAAACATCATTTCTGAGGGATGCTTTTCTGCAAAGGTACAGGATGACTGCACGCCGATTGAGGGGAGCGATGGATGGGGCCATGTATCGCGAGATCTTGGCCAACAACCTCCTTCCCTCAGATAAGAGCATTGAAGATGGGTCGTGCTGGGTCTTCCAGCATGACCAACGACCCGAAACACACAGCCAGGGCAACTAAGGAGTGGCGCTCGTAAGAAGCATCTCAAGTCCTGGGTGGCCTAGCAGTCTCCAGACCTGAACCCAATAAAATCTTTGGAGGGAGCTAAAGTCCGTATTGCCCAGCAACGCCCCGAAACCTGAAGGATCTGGAGAAATCTGTATGAGAGTGGGAGTGGGCCAAAATCCCTCGTGCAGTGTGTGCAAAAACTGAGCAAGAACTACAGGAAACGTATGATCTCTGTAATTGCAAACAAAGGTTTCGTACCAAATATTAAATCTGCCTTTTCTGATGTATCAAATACTTATGTCATGCAATAAAATGCAAATTAATTACTTAAAAATCATACAATGTGATTTTCTGGATTTTTGTTTTAGATTCCGTCTCTCATAGTTGAAGTGTACCCATGATAGAAATTACAGACCTCTACATGCTTTGTAAGTAGGAAAACCTGCAAAATCGGCAGTGTATCAAATACTTGTTCTCCCCACTGTAGGTTCCTGATTACAGTAAACATTAGAACAGCAGCAGGGATCCCTGGGAGACTAGAGACCCTTTAAAAAAAATACCTTTATTTAACCAGGTAGGCTAGTTGAGAACAAGTTCTCATTTACAACTGCGACCTGACCAAGATAAAGAAAGCAGTTCGACACAAACAACAACAACACAGAGTTACACATGGAATAAACAAACATACAGTCAATAACACAATAGAAAAGTCAGTGTGTGCAAATGAGGTAAGATTAGGGAGGAAGGTAATCAATAGGCCGTGGTAGTGAAGCAATTACAATTTAGCAATTAAACACTGGAATGGTAGATGTGCAGAAGATGAATGTGCAAGTAGAGATATTGGGGTGCAAAGGAGCAAAAATAAATAAAAGACAATATGGGGATGAGGTAGTTGGATGGGCTATTTACAGATGGGCTATGTACAGGTGCAGTGATCTGTGAGCTGCTCTGACAGCTGATGCTTAAAGCTAGTGAGGGAGATATGAGTCTCCAGCTTCAATGATTTTGCACCCTCTATAGTAGAGCCTTTCACCATGTTCTCTTTTCTTTGTTCATAAACTAGAAAAAACTACCTTCTTTAGATTCTTACAGAAAAAAAACTATTCAAGTAGAACAAAACACTGGATGGTAGCATAGTCTGCTGTACTATCTAGATATCTGGGAGAACAATGAGGATGTTTAGCATAGTCTGTTGTACTATCTAGATATCTGGGAGAACAATGAGGATGTTTAGCATAGTCTGTTGTACTGTCTATATATCTGGGAGAACAATGAGGATGGTAGCATAGTCTGCTGTACTATCTAGATATATGGGAGAACAATGAGGATGGTAGCACAGTCTGTTGTACTGTCTAGATATCTGGGAGAACAATGAGGATGGTAGCACAGTCTGTTGTACTGTCTAGATATCTGGGAGAACAATGAGGATGGTAGCACAGTCTGCTGTACT
>NW_019948500.1:0-15295 GCF_002910315.2 Salvelinus sp. IW2-2015
CATTAAATGTTTCATACTTTACAACTATCAAACCATATATGTTTCTACTTACACTATAACGTTATGTTTCTACTTTATAAACTAGTTTCTACTTCACAACAAGTTATGTTTTCTACTTTACGACTATCAAACATAATGTTTACTACTTTATACCAAACTATCACTAACATATTAATGTTCTATTACACTATCAATACGTTAGTTTTCTACTTTACACTATAATTACCGTTCGTTTCTACTTTTAACATATCAAACATTATGTTTCTACTTATAAATATTTCACTTCACTCAAACGTTGTATGTTTCATCTTACCTTCAACTTATTCACACATAACTGTTCATATCAAACGTTATGTTTCTACTTTACACTACAAATTTGTTCACTTTAAGAACTAGTTTTTTATGTAATTAATCAAAACATCAATGTTTCTACTTTACAAACATAAATGTTATTATGTAATTATAAACGTTATGTTTTCTACCTTCTATACAAACTTAAACTGCTTTATTATGTAATTATCAACGTTATTTTTCTACTTTTACACACGTAGAATGTTTTCTTATTATGTAAGATTATCAACTTATGTTTCTACTTTACAAACTAATGTTTATTCATGACCATTATCGAAACCGTATGTTTCTACTTATACAAACATAAATGTTTATTATTAATTATCAAACTGTTGTAGACAAACAGTTTTGAAAAATACAGAACAGTCGGATTAAAGTTTAACTTAGTAAATGTTTTGCAAAAATACGAAGACATCATATCAAGCATTGCATTGTGAAGAAGCATTTAATTTTATATGAAAATGTATTTACCAATGTGAAACAATATTTCTCACAATAACCAGATTAAATTTTGGTGAAAAAATTACTCACTGATTGTGTGTTTGTAGGCTTAGTCAATGGAAAATGTGCTTAGAACTTAGAAAACTGTTTTAAGTATGCGTTTTGATGTTAAATTTACCACAGCTGTGAAAACTGCTCCAATCACCACACAAAATGATTATGTCATCATTTTTGGGACTTAGACTCGTGTTGACCGTCGTGGCAAATTATTAGGTTACATCGCATAGACTATTAAAAGTTAAGCTGAGTGAATGATTGTAACAAGTGTATGCCTGTAGGTGGGGGCACTGTCGACCGGTGGATGGCGTTGTTCTTTCAGACGGTGAAGGCCTGGGCTGCTCGCTGTCAACACTGAGGTCGCTATCGCTTATGGCCTGAGCTGTGGTTTACGTTAAAGTTCTCAAATGCTACGTGATTTGAACGAAGTTGCGCCCATACCACCTAGTTGCCTATTTGAGCTATATTAACGAGAAACATGAATTATAGGTATGGACTATGGAATAGAAAAGACATAAATGTGAGGCCATTTTGAAGGCACAATATTAGTCTACATATATCTGACTATAATGTGATTATTATCAGAGAGTGATACTTGGGTGAAGGGTGGCAGGCTGCAAACATCTGCAAATCCCTTTTTTTAATTTATTGGGAAAAGTCAACTGTTTTATCAATAGGGTTAATCCAAACAATATTTTTATTCTGAAAAGGGGAGCGGTTGAACCAACCACTCTCCGGCTTCACCTCTCGATTTCACCGGATATTTTACATGTTAAATTGCTAGAGTAGGTCCGGTTTCCTTGTATTCATTTCTCGCCCTCCTTCTTTATATGACAAACGCCCGTGGCCTCCTGCGCGGCGAGACCGCACAGCATCTCTCTCATTTTAGGCACAAGAGTGAAAATGCTAATTATACAGCAACTCGGGTAGGCCCGCTTGAATCTAACTCAACCATCTCACATGTTCTTCTGCACTGTTCATCAAGCCATTGTTTAAATCATTTAAATCAGTATTATTGGTATTACAACCTAATACTAGCGCAATTAAGTAGACTAGTGCTGACCTGTTATAGCGTTACCTCGTTTATATCTATAATACTGATAGCATAATTTTAGGCATTATCATTAATCGAATTTAATTATTTGACATCAACGTGTCCACACTCTGCCCAATGATTAGGGGACACAACATTGAATTAAAGGATTAGGCACTGTCAAACAGTAAGATCACATTGTTCTTACGTTAATCTTGTAAGTCTTAATAATGTGCAGTTGAAACTGGATGTAGGCAATAATCATCCAGTCAAGGCGGATAGGAGTGAGGTCGGCCAGTGAGGCAGGGGTTTATATAAGTTGGCTCAGACACGGACCAGCAGCTGTTTGTAGTTGGTAGGCTAAGGAGCAGCTGTTTATAACGGTTGGGTAGGCTAGGAGCCAGCTGTTTATAATGGTTGGTAAGATAGGAGCAGCTTGGTTTACTAATGGTTCGTAGATAGAGAGCAGCGGTTTTAAATGGTTTTGGTAGGCTAGGAAGCAGCGGTTTATAATGGATTTTGGTAGGCTGGAGCGGAGCGGTTTAGTAATGGTTGGTAAGCGTAGGAGCAAGCTGTTTATAATTGGTTGGTAGACTAGGGAGCAGCTGTTAATAATGGTTGGAGGATAGGCACGCAGCGGTGGTATAATGGTTGGTAGGGCTGGTGCAGCTTGTTTATAACGGTTGTAGGCCTAGGAGGCAGTGGTTTATAACGGTTGGTAGGCTAGGAGCACGTGGTTTACTAACGTTGGCTAGGCTGAGCAGTGGTTTTATATACGTTGGTAGGCCAGGAGCAGTGTTTTGAACGTTGTGTAGGCTAGGAGAGCTGTTTATAATGGTTGGTTAGGTAGGAGCAGCTGGTTTATAATATGGTGTGGTAGGCTAGAGACAGTGGTTTATAGGTAAGGTTGGTAGACAGGAGACAGTGTTTTATAACGGTTGGTAGACAGGAAACTTTTAAAAGGTTTAAGCAACTGTTTAATAACGGTTTGGTAGATAGGAGCAGCTGTAATAGTTGTTAAATAGAGCATGTACGTTGGTAGGCTAGGAGCAGTGTTTATGACGTTGTAGGCTAGGAGCAGTTGGTTATAACCTGGTTGGGTAAGGCTAGGAAGCAGTGGTTTATATATGGTTGGAGGCTAGGGAGCTGTTTATTAATGGTTGGTAGGCTAGGGCAGTGGTTTATAACGGTTGGTAGCTAGGAGCATGGTTTAATAACGGTTGGTAGCTAGGAGCAATGTATTTATAACGGTTGGTAAGAGCTAGGAGCAGTGGTTTATAACTGGTTGGTAACTGGAGCTGTTTTATAAGGTCTTAGACTAGGAGCAGTGAGTTTAAAAATGGTTGGTAGGCTAGGAGCAGTGGTTTATAACGGTGGTAGAGCTAGGAGCAACTGTTTATAACGGTTGGTAGCTAGGAGCAGTGGTTTATAATGGTTGGTAGGCTGGAGCAGTGGTTTATAACGGTTGGTAGAGCTAGGAGCATGTTTATAATTGGTTGGTAGGCTAGGACAGTGTTTATAATGGTTTGGTTAAGGTTAGGTGCAGTGGTTTAAAGGTGGTTCGGCCTAGGAGCAGCTGTTAAGGTGGTAGGCTAGGAGCAGTGGTTTATAATGCGTTGGTAGGCTAGGCAGCCAGTGGTTTATAACGGTTGTAGACTAGAGCAGTGGTTTTAAATGGTTGTAGCTAGAGCATGGTTATAACGGTTGGTAGACTAGGAGCAACTGTTTATAAACGGTTGAGGGAGCAGTGTTTATAAGGTGGTAGGCTAGGAGCAGTGGTTTATAACGGTTGGTAGACTGGGAGCAACTGTTATAACGGTTGAGGCTAGGATCAGTGGTTTAAAATGGTGGACTAGAGCAGTGTTATAACGGTTGGTAGGTAGAGCAGTGGTTATAACGGTTGGTAGGCTAGGAGCAGTGGTTTATAACGGTTGTAGCTAGGAGCAGTGGTTTGTAATCTCAACAATCACTTTCCAATCTGCCCTATTACCAAATTCTTCCCCTTTCGCATTTTCATTTTCAATAAATGTATAAAGGCTATGCTGTTTATTTAGATTACATTTTTTTAAAGTAAAATACACATTTAAAGCTTGCTTTTAAATAAAACAGTTCAACTTTAATGAAGGCTGATCTGTATTAGGACATCTGGACAGTTGAAAGCTGACACGACTCAACGTCCCAGCGGTTGCACATATTTCAGAGTTAATTATCCCGATACATGTTTCATTAAAGCCAATAACAATATCTGGAGTTACCTAATCGAACCCTGTTTCCGTAATGAAGGTGCCCCCCTTGACATTAGAACACTTTGAAACAGATATATTTATAACGTTCAGAATGCATTTGAAATTAGCCGATAGTTTATCAGGGTCTATCGCTATATGCTTTCTTTGCATTGAAATTGCGATGCCACAGCACGCTGTTAATTGATGCCTTGTGTAATGTACGGAAACAACCGCATGTCTAACTGCAAACAACCCGATTGTAAAGCACGTGAATTAGGTTCTGTTTTTTTAAACAAGTCTATTTTAAATTAATTTATAATTTCCGGCACTAATCAAAACTGTAAATCTTTCCTTGACTGATTTTATGACGATGACTATTAGATAGCGTTTGTAATTTATTATATGAAATATTTTCCTTCGAGCGAACACAAAGCAGCCTAAATAAGACATGAATGTTCTGAAAATCACATTATACATTAAAACAACACAGGTTGTTTAGATGTTCACTACACTAATTAGATCAGTGTTACATTCTAAAGGGTCAACAATCTATTGACAAATGTAACGGTCTGTGACGCGCTGAAGTTTGCCTGGAAATTACAATCGGGGTGGTGGTCTTTAAAATGACCAAAAGGAGGCGCTCTTCATCAAATTTAGAGCCAAACGAGCAACGAGCAACGCTTTGCATTCAGGTTCCAGATGCTGGATTGCCTTTGACAATTAAATGTTGCCTTCCTTTGTACTGTATATTCAGCAAACCGGGCTATTGTTTTGACTTGTGAACTTCTGTATTGAGATATAAGCCTATATTCACATGCGAAACAATATGTCGACATTATGAAATATTATTGCATGTGTTTTTCTATGTACAGAGCCTTCAGAAAGTTTTCACACGCCTGGATTTTTTACACATTTTGTTGTGTATAGTCTGAATTTTAAAATGGATTACATTTAGATTGTTGTGTCACTGGCCTACACACAATACCCCACATGATAAAGTGGACTTATACTTTTGAAATTGTTCCAAATGTATTAAAAATAAAAAAGCTGAAATGTTCTTGAGTCAATAAGTATTCAAGCCCTTTTGTCATTGGCAACGCCTAAATAAACGTAGGAGTAAAGCTGTGCTTAACAAGTCACATGATAATTTGCATGACAAACTCTGTGTACAATAATAGTGTTTAACATGATTTTTTGAATGACTCCTCTCTCTGTACCCTACGCATCACAATTATCTGTAAGGTCCCTCAGTTGAGCCAGTGAATTTCAAACACAAATTATCGACCACAAAAGACCAGAGAGGTTTTCCAACGCCTCGCAAAGAAAGGCACCTATTGGTAATGGGTAAAAAATGAAAAATAAACAGATATTGAATAGCCCTTTGGAGCATGGTGAAGTTATTAATTACCCTTTGGATGGTGTTCAATACACCCCAGTCACTATGACGATGCAGGCCTCCTTAACCTCAATCTTGCCGGAGAGGAAAGAAACTGCTCAGGGATTTCACCATGAGGCCAATGGTGACTTTTAATACAGTTACAGACTTTAATGGCTGTAGTAGGAGAAAAGTAAAACATTGTGGTTACTCCAAAATACTAACCTAAATGACAGAGTGAACAGAAGGAAGCCTGTATAGAATAAAAATGTTCCAAACCTTCATCCTGTTTGCAATCAGGCACTAAAGTTAAACTGCAAATAATTGTCAAGAAATAAACGTCATGTCCTGAATACACACAAAGCATTATGTTTGGAGCAAATCCAACACAACACATCACTGAGTACCACTCTTCATATTTCAAGCATGGTTGGTGGCTGCATCATGTTATGGGATGTTTCTTTGGCAAGGACTAGGGAGTTTTTTTAGGGATAAAAAGAATGGAAAGAGCTAAGAACGGCAGAATACCTAGAGGAAAACCTGGTTCAATCTGCTTTCCACCAGGCACTGGGAGATGAATTCACTTTCAGAAGGACAATAACCTGAAACACAGGCGAAATAACACTGGAGTTGCTTACAAATGACAGTGAATGTTCCTGAGTGGCCTAGTTCCAGCTTTGACTTAAATCGGCTTGAAAAAACTATGGCAAAGACTTGAAAATCATTGTCTAGCAATGATCAACAACCAATTTTGATAGAGCTTAAATAGTTTTTTAAAAGCTAATGTGCAAAATATTGTACAATCCAGGTGTGAAGCTCTTAGAGACTTACCCAGAAAGACTCACAGCTGTAATTGCTGTCAAATGTGATTCTAACATGCATTGATTCAGGGGGTTGAATACTTATGTAAATGAGATATTTCTGTATTTAATTTTCAATAAATTAGAAAAAATTCTAAAACGAGTTTTCACTTTGTATTATTATTGTGTGTCGATGGGGGTGAAAAAAAATATTTAATCCATTTTGAATTCAGGCTGTAACACAACAAAATGTTCAATAAGTCAAGAGGTAAATGATCTTTCAGAGGCCACTTAAGTGCTCGTGATTTTGCCAATACTAATGTTTGATTTGCTGTAATCATTAACAACATTGAATTTAAAACAAGCCACGGGAAAAAGACGCTTGTGCTTATAAAGCAGAGGTGACTCTTTGTTTCGGTGTTGAGTTACGAGCGGCATATTTACCATTATTCAAACAAATTACAAGCATGTTGTTTTGCCATAAATATTAAGCACATTTTATGAGTAAGAAATATGATTTTCGTTTTAAAATAAGATTCCATCTGACATGCACGTTGTTGAGGGACTTGCCTATATATTTTAACTTCATGTGCTATCTAACAGTTAATTATGTCATTTAGTATGTGATGATTAGGGCGTGAATGGATAATCTATGCAACTGAAAAACTGTCATAGATGCAGTTGAGTGTTTTGATGCGCAGTCACTCAGCTCTGACTTTGGTTGATGATGGTGCAGTAGGCCTACTACGAACACACACAACAAACACACACACAAACACAACACACAGTAGAGAGAGCGAGAGAGAGAAGCTGTAAAAGTGAAATATAGGAAAGTGCTGAATTTCGATATTTGTCTGATGTGAAAGAGACTCTTTCAACTATTAATCTGAAAAATATTTTATATATTGGATGATTCAACTGCATCTAAAAAGAAGTTTCCTTTATGTTATAACCACGTTTCTAAAGCCACACAAAGCTTTCAAGTTCTTTGTGCTCTAACGTGAAAGCAGGACCCCTATATTACCCAACCTGCCATCAATCACAAGCTGACATGCATATTATGTCTGCAGAGAAATGGACATTTATGGGATAAAAGATTAGCCTAACTAATGTCTCCGTTTGAGACAGTCCTGTGTCACATATTTTTGCATTGTCAATTAGTCTCTTATTTTATTTCATGTCCATGTCATGCCAATAAACTCCTGTCGCTACTTATTGTGAGCTTCCGCATCCCAGGCTGGCTTTAAGAAATATGTGGACTATCTAGCAAGTAATGAAACCATGTCCTGTTGAAAACATAATAAATCACGTATTGTTGGATATTTTTCTTCTAGCTATGTTCCCTCACTCAGTGAGTGTGTTCATTTCTGCTGCCACAGCATCGGGCTATAAAGCCTACTGTACAGTCAGTAACACCACACACACGCTGCTTTAGCGATCGAAGATAAAAACAGGAAAACCTTGGTATATTTTAGTCTTTCTCTCTCTGTGCTTTTGGTATGATGTTGCGACTGGAGGAGAGGAGACTGGAGGAGAGGAGAGGACAGCTGGGCTATGGCCATCTCACCGACTTTGCCTTGACATCTGGGYAACCCACTGGTGTGTGGCACGCGAATCGGTTGATGTCGCTATTTAAATGCAAATTTGTGGGGGATCATTGAAGCCTCACCCCGTAAATTCACACAAAAGGAACACTTCACACACAATAAGGAGGAGGGTCGTTTTCTTCCGGAGGTCTTGGCAACACCAAGCAAATCTTATTCAAACCAACACACCTCCTGCATGACTAACATTGTGMTTTTTGTTGTTGTCTAGCGTTCACCATTAGCACACTTCTCCAAATGAGATATAACATTAGCGATCTTTTACAACTAAATCCACACACAAGGTCGTTATGATTAGAGCAGCATGGGCTACACGCACAGTTAACGTTGAATGCAAAATATACACAAGCTTTTTAGTGACTTTATATTAGAATATAATATACGTTTTGTTATTAATATTATTATTATTATTATCATTATTATTAGTATCATTATTATTTGTATTATTATTGTTTATCTTGACTTATTATGCTATTGCTTTGTTATGAGTTTTTATTGCTAAAGAATAATCTATCCGTGCATCAACATCATGACTTGTTGAGATGTCGCTGCGTGTGTTGCTGATGTCTAAACACACCACAGAATAAGCACGTGCGAGAAGCACTCATATGTCAAATTGAGACATGATCATAAATTAAAATATGCACTTATATGTCCATCAACGTCCCGTTTTTTTTCCCCCGTTTTTTTTCCCCTCGTCCTAAGCACCTTGATTAATTTCCGTCTGTCTGACGGAAGCAGTTAGAGAGGAAGTCAAAGTTAAAACTTGGTGGAAATGAAAGAGCGCATTTAGCACGCGCCCAGATGATCCTAGAGAATGAGCTGAAATAGATTCAGGCTCAGCGCCTGTTGTGGCAGCAGCTGATTCTCTATTCCTGTCCAGATGGCTCCCAACACAGATTTGCATTCATTTTCGCCTAATATCGTCCAAAATAGAGGAGCAGCTGCATTTGTTGTCAAATAAGGTTTAAAACTCATTTTTTTTATGACGCGGTCGTTACCTACGTGATGGGGTTGTKGAACTGTCCTACAACCTCTTTCTCGCCAGTCAACAGTATCCGTTTGAACAGCATCTGTCCTAAAAAACGTACTTTGGTCATCAGATTTAAGGCCCTTTGGTGTATAATCGGCATTAAACATACAGTAGGCTATCATTAGGCTGCTTGGTGCAATATGTAATTTCCAAGACAGAATTATACTGAGATAAAAAAAAATACTTAATTTATGACCAATTGAAATAACATATTTAGAGAAAAAAAACGAAAAAGTCAAGTGCACTCTATTTCAACGTTATAACATTTTACTTGCAACGCTGCAAACACGGCATTGGTGACATTGTTCTACGGCACATCAATTTATCGAGCAAATAATAATTTATAAGCAATTTGCATATGAACCCATTAAAATGAACACTTAGTACAATATTACCGGGTTGACCCAATAAATTGTAAATTAATAAATTGTAAATTGTCTAGAAATAGAGTAGCCTAACGATATTATCCTAAAATAGTAATAAAATGCAGTTTTATTATACTTACGTATTTAATTAGGACGTGCAGGACCGGGAAAGGAATGGATTTAGACGACGCAAGAACAACAGCCCGCTTTGATAATTCACTTATCTTTGGCAATAGTCATTAACCCCCAACCCCAGCAAAATGCTGTSTAAAACACATCTCTCTTCCTTTCCACGTACACCCATCCCACCCCTTTAGTGCACGGGGCTGTGGGGTCCCCTGATAACCCAAATAGGACTTCACTTTTCTTTTTTTGCCGATTAATTAAAATGTAAAAAATATATAGCTTAAAAAAAGGTCTACCACTTGGCAACAAGAAAGCATTTCCCTGAAGGAGAAATACCTATTACCGTCATATATTATTGTAGGCTATTTATCAGAAGCAGACGATTGCAAATATCGAACTGGATAACACGTTCACATTGCCGTTCTCTGTGGGCTACGAGAATATATAAGGCTTTATAACTCTTAACTCGTCCACAATGAACATTCCAATGCTCATTAAATTTGGATTCAATGTCATTGATTTTACTGTTATGTATTAATACATCAATATTCTTGAATGTATTCGATGATAGGCCTACTAATTTATGAGCACATAGGTCGATACATAACAGCAATTGTATTTGATGATTTTCAGGTATATTTGTATAGATGAAATACATCATAGAGATGTAATTTCTCGTAGATCTATTTCCATACAAATGAATATCTTTTTAAAATAGTATATTGTAGTATATAGTTGTAATGTCAAATAAATATTGCCTAAAGGCTGAGATTTGCTAGACCACAAACAAAAAATTGTCAAATATTTAATATGTGTATATGTGTTTTTATATATATTATTCATTATCCCAGGATAATACCAACCACACGTGGGTTCTCAGCTGCAGATGGGCGATGTAAATAATACTCATTTCCGTATACATCAGCGCCATTCAATCTACAGATATTTGGGGGTGGGGGAGGAGAGCTAAATGGGCAATCTCTGTTGTTTATTTTTGAGCCGCCTTAACAATGATTTTTCTCGGATAAAAAAAAAGCGGTTTCGGAGGGGGTTCGGTTGAGTAATTTTGAGCATTGGCTTTAACAGATGGCGCGGGAGCTGTAGTGCGCTCGCCTTATGTTCTTTCGCTCTCTGTCTCTCTCTCCCTCCCCTCGTTACTGCCCCGGGTCTGTGATGCACGGCTACAGCAGCCTGCCTATCCCGCGCGTACCGCCGTTACATCTTGGATGAATGTAAAACAAGAACGTGGCTTTTAATCAAAGATAAACTCTTTATATAATTAGCAATTAAGTAAAACGCATGACACACTATAGGAGCTTTATCACAATTGTATTTACAATGAATAACAACGCTGCTATAGCAAGAGGGGACATAAGCGGTGAATACAAAAATCACTACAATCAAATTTCACAGCAAAATGAGATAGGATTTTTTAAAGTTTTTGGGGGCCTTCTGGTAAAGTTGGAAACACATTCGAACAGCTCTGTTCATTTGATGAGAGGGTACCACATAGCTCGGCTACTACATCTATATGTGAGGGATTTGGGAGTATTGCAGTTATCATATGTGATTTATTTCCCGTGTCTCGGCTGAAAGAACAGAAATCCATAAACTGACGTTCAGCGTCATTGACTCTCTGATCATAGACAGCCTATAGGCTACGAAGTACAGTCAACGAGGTGGGGCGAAATCTAACATCCGGAGTGGCTGATTATTTTCCTATTATATATTAATAAGAGGTGACAAAATATGAATAAACAAACCGGTAATAATAATGCTGTTTAACCCGAGACACTGAAGCTAGAGCTATTCGGTGAACTTGCGGAGTGCACTTAACAATAAGCCCATGTACCGAGATGAGTTTCCGAAAACGATTCAGGTTGAGGAAACGCGCCACAGTGTGGTCGCGACGTAAAGTGTCCTTCTCAGTACTAAAAAAAGAGGCTCTTGTTATTGAACGCGAGGACTTCTCTTTTTAGCAATAATGTCGGTCTGTCTGTTTAAATAAAATTGGATTGTTGAACATTTTCTGAACTGATGACGTGTCAACTGCACAATACCACACAGCAGATAAGACCTATGGTTTGTTATGGCTTACGACATCCCATCTATTAGCACATAAGCAAATAGGGGTAATTACTAAAAAAGCGCTTCACGAGCAAAATTACACAAAGCACGGTAAGACCTACAAAGCCAATTAATTTCAGTAACCGTAATATCAGCAAAAATATTTTATAGCATTCTCCCCAAAAATATATAGGTAATATCTCATGTCAAGTATAATCACGATTTTTTTTTTTTAAAGTACGAAATAGACCCCATTAAACGCTTTTAGCATAGGCTGCATATTAAATAAACATTAGGGGGATCTTGCACGGGTATAGCGGAGACCCCTGGAGCTTACAACCGAATTAAACAGAGGGCACTAAAGTATTATTGTAATTAAATAAATTCGGATACTACAACTGTCCGATGTCTACAGCCGATTCACAAAAGTTGATAAATAAAAATAAAACTAATAACAACAATACAATCGCCTTCCAACCCGAGAGCGAGCTGATTTATAGTGAAATATAAACGATTAAAAAAACGCTACCGCACATGGCCTAATAACTTACAGGCTCATCATTGAAGCATATATCTTCTGTAATAGGTCATTTGGAAAACCACGCACGTTTCACAACACGCGTTATATATCAAGCACCATAAGCCATACCAATTTGGCATCGCAGATAATTATATATTATTTAAAAAAAAAAATCTTACCTTTTTGTCATGGAATCGATTAATCGTACGAAAAGATCCTGTTCTGTTCTGCACCTGTGAATAAAGTATATATTTTTTTAAGTATCTGTCATTTACACTGTGATTTTGCTTACACATTATATTTTGAGAAAATATCTTACCAATTTCTACTGACATAAAATGATATAATAAAACACGTTTTATTTTTTTTTATATATAAAACATGTATCGTTTAATACATTTTCATGATCATCATCTGGTCAGCGTCAGGTTAAAACGTGGGATTAATATCTGATTCCCACGCATCGCTAACTGAGCGTGGATAACCCATAGACGATGCTAGCTGACACCGACACTGTAGGCAATTTACCACTTTAAAAATGTAACCCAATATCAGACTAACTACCACCATACAACGTTCTCTGACGGAATCCATTTTCCAAGCATGCATGCCGTGATTTGTACTTATTCCCTTCGTAATAATCAGACACAGTTTTCCATTATCAGCAGCTATACCACTTACCGTGCTGTACAATAACTGTGTTGTAGTGCTATCCATTGTTAGTTTTTTCATTGTTTGGTTCCTGAAAATAATGAGTCATTGAATCAGTGCACATACATTTACTGTGTTTTTGATGATATTTTGGCTTGATGTGGTAATTTTGAGTCAGCAAAAATAGACTATTATGAAGGGGTCAAGTGATGGGGAAATGTGTGTGTGTGTGTGTGGGGGGGCGGGTATCTATCTATGTAGAGTAAAAAAAAAAAACTAAATTTATAAAATAATTTTTTGTTGACATTCGGCTCATTTAGAAAATCCACATAACTGCACGTGTCCTCCACCGGCCTATGACGTTCCTGCCTTTACCACCAAAATGATGAACTGTTGTAGGTGAAAATAAATAAAAAATATTTGCGTAAAATGGGACGATATTCCAAAGAAATTGGCGCTTACTTTGTCCTTCTCCACAAAGTCCACATAAGCTGTCCGTTCGATCTCACGGGCTGCCCTTGCCTGTCATACAGCGCAAAAGAACGAAGTGGGAAAAAGTTGATTTTCTGAGGTTGGACGGCGGTTGCTTCTCGTAGTGTGCCCGAGCCAAACCCACACCGCTGCGAGGAGAAGAGAGAGAGCACCTCGGTTAGATGGAGAGATACACTGGAGATGGAGCCAGCAGCAGATGGAAAACATTGGTGATGGCGAAAGGCACGTTTTTTTTTAAGAGACAAGAGATTTCTTGATTTGGTCACTTAACAGTAATATGATGTAATGAGCGTTGGAGAAAGACCCGAAGAGAAGAGGCGCACAGGGAGATTGTAATTGATACATGGCAATATGGGGATTTAGGGCAATCTGAGAAATGCATTAAAAAAATTGGATGTTTGGCAAAACGTACCTTTGGGCGGCTGTGTTCGCATCCACTACCCCAGATGTGTGCATCCACGAGCGAGCCGAGTTCATCCCGCTGCCCAGCGGTTCCTCTTTCATAGTCGTCCTCCTCTAGGTAAGCCTATATTTTCCTGAATTCCAAACATTAAAGCGCGTTTCGTACAACCCGCTCCAGCCAAATGAGAATAATAGGAAGTAGTTGTTGAAGAGCAATCTTTCCTTCTCGGTGGTTGACAAAAATAACAGTCAAATAAGTTTTGTTGTAGTTATAAAACGTGTAAGAACGAAATAAAAGTCCGAGTTGAGTTCACAAGTCCTGTCTCCTTGAGCCCGTCCTGTGTTGGCACGACATGAACAATTTACAGAGTGGTTACTGTAGTCTATCTCGGTAGCTGCGTTTGGAACTGATTCCTAGTCGTTGAAGAAGTCGTTCAAATAGCAGGATATGGTTGTAGTTGCTTCTGTGTTATTCAAGTTTTTATTCGAAATGCGTTTGAAGAAAACTTTTTGTTTTTGGTGATGGCTCCTCAAGCTGGAGTCATCATACAACAACATTTTTTTTTTAAAGCATCAGTTGAATCGACCACTTCTGGCAATGCGCTCCAGCTCCAAAAGGCCAAAATAAACGAAAAGATTACTATGGAGGTGTTCCTGGACACGGGAGAGGTTGATGAGAGGCCTTTAGCGTCTTGCAGAATGGGATGGAAGCATACAAAACTCAACCCTCTATCCCGGAAGAGTGGAACCTTTCCCGCGGAGCCAAAACCTAAACCCACGGGATGCGCGCTGTCAGAATATGACGCGCTGGTGGGCGGGGCTTCGACCATATATGGAACAGTGACACGTCCTGTCCTGAACGAGCTTCATTTCTGGAGAGTCCTACATGCAATAGCTGCCTGGCTGAAACCCGAGAGCTCTAGCAAGGCAAGCTCCACTTTCTCCTCCATCAAATGTAGAGATTTCCCCCCTCAAATTCACATCCTGTGACGTAATATTCACTAAACATGAAATCCTAAAGGACAAGAGTCCAGCCGATACAACATATTGTAGGGAAGGGAGCGGAATTGTCACAAATACTTACCCAGTAGGCTGTTATGTCATGTTCTCAGCAATTAATGAGTAAATATCGACTAAAAGTCTGAGGGAAGCGCATAACGTGTCTATAGGAGCATAAAGGACTTTCCAATCCATTTGGTCAAAACTAGATACAATGTCAATAGGATATATTTCACTATTACTATTTGTTAAGGCTTTTTCCAAATCTAAATTGGCATGTTTTATAGAGAAGGTCGCCAGTGCATATATAGTCAAAGTAATCAATGCTATTATAATGCAGCCATGTTACAAGTGATGGAATATAACGCGTCTCCACGGCAAACTAAAATAACTCTGCTGCAGACAGTAGCCTAGGTATTACTATCTATATAAAGGGAAATGCGTCAGATGGCTGTATCCCAGACTACTACCATTTGCATGGTAAGGACTCGTATCGATTCAATGTGCCATTCTTCATGTCGTCATGAAGTTTATAAACAGACGGGCATCAATTGCAATGTGTTAGCCTAAATGCAATGCACAGGCTGTATGTATGTGTGCTATACATGGATGTTCACTACGATAGTTGATTTAGTTTAATGTGGGTGTACATCATTCTATTCAGTGAATGGACCAGGGGATGACGGTGTCCAACCTCTCTCTTCTGAAGAACAAGACCTGTATTTTATCATAATAAAGACACACTCTTAAATAG
>NW_019948501.1:0-5806 GCF_002910315.2 Salvelinus sp. IW2-2015
ATTTAAAACAATCTTGCTTCCTAGGTTAGCATTATAACCAATGCTGTCTCGTAGATTAAATTCCTGTCCTAGGTGGTAGTAGATTAACACAAGCTGTTCCTAGGCTTTATCAGATTAAATACAATGCTGCTCTAGGAGCATTAACACAATGCACTGCCTAGTAAGAGCTATACACATTATGCTGTCCTAGGTAGATTAAATACACAATGCTGTCCTAGGGTTAGAATTAACACAATGCTGTCTAGGATAGATTAACACAATGCTATGTCCTAGTGATTGTACACAATGCCTTCTAAGTTAGATTAAAACAGATTGCGTGTCCTAGGAGATAATACAATGCTGTCCAGTAGAGTCAGTCGGATTAACACAATGCTGTCCTAGGTAGATTAATACAATTGCTGTCCTACTAGATTAACACAATGCTGTCCAGGTAGATTAATACCATATGCTGTGCGTACTGGGTAGATAACTACAATGCTGTCCTAGGTTAGATTTAACACAATGCGTCCTAGGTAATTTAATACAAGTGCGAATGTTTAACATCATTAGGTAGATTAACAACAATGCTTCCTAGGGTAGATTAAACAATGCTTTGTCCTGGTTTAGATTAACACTAATAGCTGTGCCTAGGTAGATTAATACAATGCTGTCCTAGCTGTAGATTAACACAAGTGCAAATAAACAATGTCCAGTGAAATACAAGGTGTAGATTTACTACAATCTTGTTCCTTAAGTGTTAGTATGATGTAACTAGCCTATCTGAATCGTGTCCTTGGGCTAGATTAAATCCAGGTATTATACGACACATCTTGCTCCTAGGTGATAATACTCAATGCTGTAGGTAGATTAACACAAAGTGCTTGCTTCTAGGTGTAGGATTAATTAATACCAATGCTTGTCCGTAGACTGTTAGTAATTCCGAGATGACTAATTTGGGGGGGCTGTACCTACGGTAGAAACACAATGCTGTCACTACGTAGGATAGTACATGACTGCTAGGTACATTCAAGTGCTTCCCTAGGTAGTTTTGAAGTTAACAATGGCCTTGTCCTAGGTGAATTTAATACAATGCTGTCCTGTGAGGTAGGACTAACACAATGCTGTCCTAGGTTAACTTCAATAATGTTCCTAGCAATACTACCATGCTGTCCTTAGGTAGATAACACACATGCTGCCTTAAGGTTTTAGATTACTTACACATGCTTGTCCTAGTAGGAATTAACACAATTTGTCGGTGATTATTACTTGCGTCTGGTAGATTAACCTACAAGTGCTGTAGATTAATACAGATGTCCAGGTAGATTAACTACAATGCTGTCCTAGGTATATTTACATCACAATGCTGCCTAGGTAGATTACCACTGTGTTACCAGTAGATATCTGCTGTCCTCAGGTAGATTAACTACAATTGCTGTCCAGGTAGCATTAACACATGATCTGTAGACTCTGTCCTAGGTGATTACTAACAATGCTGTCCTAGGTGAGATTAACACAAATGTGTCACTAGATAGGATTACCTACAATGCTGTCCTAGGTAGATTAACCACTACAATGCTGTCCTAGGTAGATTAATACAATGCTGTCCTAGGTAGATTAATACAATGCTGTCCTAGGTAGATTAAAACAATGCTGTCCTAGGTAGATTAATACAATGCTGTCCTAGGTAGATTAACACAATGCTGTCCTAGGTAGATTACTACAATGCTGTCCTAGGTAGATTACTACAATGCTGTCCTAGGTAGATTACTACAATGCTGTCCTAGGTAGATTACTACAATGCTGTCCTAGGTATATTAATACAATGCTGTCCTAGGTAGATTACTACAATGCTGTCCTAGGTAGATTAACAGAATGCTGTCCTAGGTAGATTAACACAATGCTGTCCTAGGTAGATTAACACAATGCTGTCCTAGGTTGGGTTGAGGGGCCTGGAGATGCTCGTACGAATGCTTCTCCAACATTTCTACTGTTGAGTTATTGTTGTGGAAGATGTAGTTATTTATCTTTCATCACACCAACACAAGGGCATATTATTAATGTAAGCAAATTAGGCAAATTTATGATGATTTGAGCTACGAAAACTATGAATCTAGGAAGGTCAGCCTGTTGCAAACATCGCATAAGTAACTAGAGAAGCAAGATTATTCTCATGTGAAAAACATTCCTTCTGCGTCCCAATTGACACCCTATTCCCTATACAGTGCACTCCTTTAGGCTAGAGCCCTATGGACCCTGGTCAACAGACGTGCACTAGGTAGGGAATAGGGTGCCATATGGGACACATAATTTGGCTCACATTACTAGAGATAATTATACGTTGGAAGGACTTGTCTCTACACTCCTCCACGTTTCCAAGGCGATCAAGGCCTGTAATTGATTGTGTTTGTCCTTGATGTTAACATTCTCGCAGTTATGATAATAGGGATATTTTCATGGTCAGATAATAACTAATAAGGCTAACTGGCATAATATCTTCCTATCAACAAAGCGGTAGTAGTCAGATTAGACTCCTACGGTGGAAATTGATTTGGTTTTGTAAAACTTACATCCTTAAAGTCATTTGTGGCAGTTTGCAACAAAAAAAATTGGTTGTATTTCAATCTTCTTTCATTTATTCATTTTGGAAGTTGTGGTGTGATTTGTGTAGTTCGGAGTGAGGTGATTCAGATTAGAAATACAGAACTATACAGCTGTATGTATGTATAAACCTGAAGACTTCCATTCCCCCAGATACAGCTAACCTCCTGAACCTGAGGACTTCCATTCCCCCAGATACAGCTAACCTCCTGAACCTGAAGGACTTCGCATTCCCGCCGAGATCACAGCTGAACCTCCTGAACACTGGAGTACTTCCATTCCCCCAGATACAGCTTAACGGCTCTGATGCCTGAGCTATTTCCATTCGCGCAGATACAGGCTTACCTCGCTGAACCTGAGGATTTTCCTTCCCTCCAAGGATACAGCTAAACCCTTCCTGAACCTGAAGACTCCATTCCCGCAGATCAACCAGCTAACCTCGCTGAACCTGAGGACTTCCATTCCCCAGATACAGCTAACTCCCTGAAGACTTCATTCCCCAGATACAGCTAACCTCCTGAACGCAGAGGACTTCCATTCCGCCAGATACAGCTAACCTGCCTGAAGCTGAGGACTTCATTCCCGCCAGATAAGTTAAGCCTCCTGAAGCCTGAAGACTTCCCATTCCCGTACCCAGATACACGCTTAACCTCGTCTGAACCTGAGCGACTTCCATTCCCCCCAGATACAGCCTAACCTCCTGACGACTTTCCATTGCCCCCAGATCCCGCTACACCTCGCTGAACCAGAAGGATCTTCCGATTCCCCGATAACGCAGCTAACCTCCTGGAACCTGAGGACTCCATTCGCGCAGATACAGTTTAACCTCCCTGAACCTGAAGACTTCCATTCCCGGCTGCAGATACAACTAACCTCCTGATCCGCTGGAAGACTTCCATTCCCGCCCCAGATACAGCTAACCTCTGAACCTGAGGACTTTCCATTTTTCCCACGACAGATACAGCTAACGTCTGCTGAACCTGAAGACTTGCCAATTCCCGCCAGATACAGCTAACCTCGCTGAATCGCTGAACCTGGAGACTTCCATTCCGCCAGATACAGGTCTAACTCCTGAAGACTTCCATTGCCCCAGATAACAGCTCGTCCTGAACGCTGAAGACTTCCAATTCCCCCAGAATAGCGCTAACCTCCTGAACCTGAGCGACTTCCATTACCCCAGATACACGCTCACCTCCTGATCCTGACCTGGAGATTCATTCCGCCCAGATCCGGGCTGAACCTCCTGAACCTGAGACTTCACTTCCCCCAGAATACAGCGTAACCTCTCTGAACCTGGGATCTCCATTCCCAGATACAGCTAACCATCCTGAACCTGAGGGACTTCCATTCCCCAGATACAGCTAACCTCCTGAACGTGAGGACTTCCATTCCCCAGATACAGCTAACCTCTCAGATCCTGCGACTTCATTCCCCAGATACAGCTACCTTCCTGAAGACTTCCATTTCCCCGCCAGATACAAGCTAACTCTCTGAATTCCTGGAGACTTCCATTCCCCCCAGATACAGCTAACGTCCTGAACGCTTGGAGACTTCCATTCCCCAGGATACAGCTAGACCTCCTGGAGTGATTCCATTCGCCCAAGATACAGGCCTAACTCCTGATCCTGAACCTGAAGACTTCCAGTATCCCCAGATAACAGCTAACTCTCGCTGAAACGCTGACAAAGACTCCATTGCCCGCCAGATACAGCTAGAGCCTCCCTGAGACTTCCTTCCCGCCAGGATACAGCTAACCTCCTGACCGCCTGGAGACTTCCCTTCGCCCCAGAATACAGCTAACGTCCTGAACCTGGAGACTTCCATTCCTCGCCAGATACGCTAACCTCCTGAGGACTTCCATTCCCGCCAGATAGCAGCTACCTCAGCTGAAACCTGGGAGACGTGTCCATTCCGCCAGAGTACAGCTAAGCGCTCCTGAAGACTTCCATTCCCCGAGATACAGCTATACCTCCTGATCGCTGGAGACTTCATTCCGCCAGATACTAGCTAACGCCTGAACCTGGAGACCTTCCATTTCGCCCCAGGATACAGCTACGTCCTGAACCTGGGACTTCCATTCCCCCGAGATACAGGCTAACCTCGCTGAACCTGAGGACCTTCCATTCCCCAGATACAGCAAACTCTCCTGAAGCCTGACGACTTCCATTCCCCCAGATAAACAGGATAAACCTCCTGAAGACTTCCATTCCCAGAAACACATATTCTCAATTTTCCTTATGTTTTAATTGCGCATAGATCGACCGGGCTTGTAATTCCCCGATAGTTTAACCGGTGGATGTCTTGACACGACAGTTACTCTAGTCGAGCTTCACTGTCTGACAGCAGATTTCAAAGGAGTCGAAACCATCCAAGGACCACAAAAAAAGATGATCGCTGGTCTTGGGCTTATTTTTTTCTCTCTCTCTCTCTTCTTTCGTTCCCTTGCTTTATTTATATTTATTACGCTTGTTATTAATAAAGACTTCCCCAAGCAGGAGGTCCATTGTAGAAGAAGGGCTCATTTCTCATGCGACACAACACACAGAAACCCTGTCTTGTCCACTTTTGTGAGGCTGCTGATGTGACAGCGGTCGTCCCGGGACTAATGGGCGACTGTCAGAGACCGACAACGTTACAGCCCTGCTTTAGTATCAGGGTTCTCACACACAGCAACCAGGGGTGTAGTGGTGACTTCACAGCACGCACGCACACACACACACCACAAGCACACACACCACACAACACACACAAGCACCCACACACACACTGCAGACACACAAGTGAAGTGGGTGTCGTCACACAAACACACACACACATTTGGTTCTTTTTTATCACCCACAACACACACCCACACAGCACACACACACACACACACACACACTACACCACACACACACACGACACACAGCAGCACACACTGCAGCCGGCACACACACCACACACAACACACCCCTCAGGACACACACACACACACACGACAAACACACACACACACAACGTACACACACACACACACTCACACACACACACATTGTCGCTCACACACACACACCAGTCACCCACACACACACACACACACACACACTGTAGGCACTCAGACACAGCACACAACACACACACACACACACACACAGCTCAGCAACACACACACACACACTGACACACATGATGGCACACACACACAGAGTCACTGCACATCACAGCTCAGACACACACACACACACACAAC